>NC_089834.1:11171564-11380647 GCF_035046505.1 Tiliqua scincoides
TAGGATTAGGCTGTGAGGCTGCAATCCTAGCCACACTTACCTGGGAGTAAGCCCCATTGAATACAATGGGCCTTACTCCCGGCGTTTCCTCCCAGAGGCACCTGAAGGGGGGGGTCGGCACTCTGCGATCTACTCATTTTGCCTCGCGATCTACCGGTAGATCGCAATCCACCTATTGAGCACCCCTGCTCTAGCCCATCACTCTCATCTCCACACTTCCTCTTCTGCTCTGTTTTCTTTTCGAATCCAAAGAGAGGAGGTTCACCTGTGCATGCTTTTTGCTGGGAAAATTAGGCATCCCATCCATGCCTCTTTCACCATGATAGGGGATTTCCACATTTTACCCCTGGGCATTTTCCCCCTGTCACATATAGGGAGAGCCCTGATTGATCTGGGCCCACAGCACTGTTCTGCTATAGCTCACCTGTGGGAGTATTCCTCTCCTTAGCCACATTTATCCCAATTAATCTAAAGGAAGGCTTTTAATAGATTTCAAAGGGCTGGATTTAATTGACTTAAGCTGTGCTTTCTGGGCATGATCGTGAAGGAAGTGGGGGAAACTGAGTGGGGGGGGGCGTAACAACCGAAGAAGGTGCCAAATAATGACTGAGTCCTCTCTCTCTCTCTCTCTCTCTCTGTTTCTCATGTGAGAACACATGATCACATTACAAAACTGGGGGAGATGGTTCTCTATAAACTGGGATTAGAGGTTTTGGGGGGGGAGTGTGGCTCCCCATTGGTGGAGGACTGCTGTGGCCCAAACTCTTGACCCAGCCTCCAGCCATGATGCAGATCCTGACCCTGCCACCCAACGGAGAAGGTGTGGGATGGGCTTTCAGGCAGTGCACCTAGAGCGTGCATAATACCCCCTTCGCTGTAGCGATGAGGACACATCATCTGGGTCCTGGAAAGGAGGAGCTGGAAGCAGGAGTGGGGGGACAGGCTGAAGCCCAGGGTGATCCATCAAGCATGTCTATTTCTGTAGTGGAAACATGCAAGATCAGGCGCGGTGTCAACAGTGGCCCCTTGCTCAGACAGGCATGGGAAGCATGGGGTTAACACCAGGGCCGTATGCAGTCCATGTGCTGAGCAAGTGCAGGCACTTGAAGAGGGCAGGGCCCTCAGGGATAAAAGCAGTACCTGGAGGAGGGAGAGGGTGTGGGTAGTAGAGGGAGAAAGGTTGAAGAGGGATTGGGAAAGAGGCGGAATGGAGACAGGTGTACGGCTATCAAGCTGCTGTCTGGGGCAGGGAGGGAGGAGGAGGACCTCTGAAGTTCAAACAGGTAAGCTACCTGGTGATGGGGTACAGTGGTACTTTCCACATAACTAGGGCTATTGCTGGGGAAAGGAGGGAGGCTAATTAGTTTACAGTGGACATAAGCCTTGCCTCACCAGGATATGGCCTGGCAAGAGAAAACTACCTATGTTTTTCTTTCCCCTTCCGCTCGGCCACAGCATATATATTTGGTTGGTTGAATCCCTTTCTCAAGTTGTCCGCTTTAACTCTTTGTACCACTGGTACTGTATAGCACTTTGCAGTGCGACTGAACACATGTTTACACAAAAGTAAGTCCCATTTTTATTCCAGGGAGCTTAGGTCAGTGTGTGTAAGATTGTGGACTTGGGTGCGTTTTTGGGGACTGTTTATTAATATTCTGCCCCTGCTAAATGGGCAAAACAGCCCTTCTTAAAGTGGTGCACCTCTCGTCTTTACAGAGGGAGAGAGCAACTGTCAGCCCAATCCTATGCCTGTCTACTCAGAAGCAAGTCCCATTAGAGTCAATGGGGCTTACTCCCAGGTAAGAGGGGATAGGATTGTGTCTCTCTTCACCCCAGATGAGAGCTGTCTCAAGTAGTTGTTTGCTGGTGTCTCTTGCATAAGAATATAAGAAGAGCCCTGCTGGATCAGGCCATAGGCCCATCCAGTCCAGCTTCCTGTATCTCACAGTTGCCCACCAAATGCCCAAGGGAAAACACACAACAGCAAGAGACCTGCAACCTGGTGCCCTTCCTTGTATCTAGGTCTTGACACTTGATGTGAGTGACTGTCCCCTGGTTCTGGGGCTGTGAGAGAGAGAAAAGAACATCCCTGTATCCACTCTATCTATCCCCTGCATAAACATTATAATATATAAAGTTATCATTACAGAAGTACCCATTAGAACAATCCTAATATTTATTGTTAAAGGATAATATATTCATTTGTTTGAAAGCAGCTTCTCAAGGCTTTTCCCTTTCCATCAAAACAAAACAAGGAGAGAGCCTGTTGATGCTTATGCACATCCCACTAATATCCTATAGCAGTGGTGTCCAAAGTTTTTGACAGGAGGGCCACATCGTCTCTCTGACGCTATATTGGGGGCTGGGGGGGGAAATTAATTTACATTTAAAATTTGAATAAATTTACATAAGTTTACCTATATATTATATATTGGCAACCTTCAGTCTCGAAAGACTATGGTATCGCGCTCTGAAAGGTGGTTCTGGAACAGCGTCTAGTGTGGCTGAAAAGGCCAATCTGGGAGTGACAATCCCTTCCACACTGGGAGCAAGTGCAGTCTGTCCCTGGTCTGTCTCCCTGGCTATGGGCCTTCCTTCTTTGCCTCTTTGCCTCAGACTGTTGGCCAAGTGTCTCTTCAAACTGGGAAAGGCCATGCGGCACAGCCTGCCTCCAAGCGGGCCGCTCAGAGGCCAGGGTTTCCCACTTGTTGAGGTCCATTCCTAAGGCCTTCAGATCCCTCTTGCAGATGTCCTTGTATCGCAGCTGTGGTCTACCTGTAAGGCGCTTTCCTTGCACGAGTTCTCCATAGAGGAGCTCCTTTGGGATCCGGCCATCATCCATTCTCACGACATGACCGAGCCAACGCAGGCGTCTCTGTTTCAGCAGAGTTTACCTAAATGAATATATTAAAGATGAACTTATATGAATGAATGAAGGTCTTGAAATAGCTCAAGGCCTATAAAAGGCCTTGCACAAAGCAAGGCTGGCCTTTCCTATGCTGCTGCTACTGCATCACAGACCTGAAACAACAAGCAGTGGAGGGAGCCCTCATCCCACAGCTCATGCAAGAGGTCAAACAGTCTCCCACACACTGAGAGCAGTTGCGTCGGGCCAGTGCAGGCTCCAACAAATCTCCAGAGGGCCAGAGGCTCTTTGGAGACTGGGGACTCCCTGAGGGCCGCATTGAGAGACCTTGAGGGCCGCAAGTGGCCCCAGGGCCAGGGTTTGGGCACCCCGTCCTATAGTATAATGCAGTGGTTCTCAAACGTTTAGCACCAGGACCCACTTTTTAGAATGAGAATCTCTCAGGATCCATTGGAAGCGATGTCATGACCGGAAGTGACATTGAGCAGGAAAATTTTTAATAATAATAATAATAATAATAATAATAATAATAATAATAATAATAATAATAAACAACTTTATTTATATCCCGCCCTTCTCCCTAAAGGAGATAAATAGCAGATAAAAACATTAAAAACACATTAACAGCGACCTTAAAAAACAGTAGTCGGATTAAAAGACAGAATAAAAAGAGTACAAAAGAGCAAGTTACAGAGGAATCAGGCCTGTAAAAACTACAAAATGTGTAAAAAAAATGTTAAAAAGGCCAAAGAATCAGAAGGCTTATGTAAACAGCAGTGGCTGATGGGTTCTGAGCTGTCTGTGACAGATCAGGAGAGAGATCTTGGGGTGGTGGTGGACAGGTCGATGAAAGTGTCGACCCAATGTGCAGCGGCAGTGAAGAAGGCCAATTCTATGCTTGGGATCATTAGGAAGGGTATTGAGAACAAAATGGCTAGTATTATAATGCCGTTGTACAAATCGATGGTAAGGCCACACCTGGAGTATTGTGTCCAGTTCTGGTCGCCGCATCTCCAAAAAGACATAGTGGAAATGGAAAAGGTGCAAAAGAGAGCGACTAAGATGATTACGGGGCTGGGGCACCTTCCTTATGAGGAAAGGCTACGGCGTTTGGGCCTCTTCAGCCTAGAAAAGAGACGCCTGAGGGGGGACATGATTGAGACATACAAAATTATGCAGGGGATGGACAGAGTGGATAGGGAGATGCTCTTTACACTCTCACATAATACCAGAACCAGGGGACATCCACTAAAATTGAGTGTTGGGCGGGTTAGGACAGACAAAAGAAAATATTTCTTTACTCAGCGTGTGGTCGGTCTGTGGAACTCCTTGCCACAGGATGTGGTGCTGGCGTCTAGCCTAGATGCCTTTAAAAGGGGATTGGACGAGTTTCTGGAGGAAAAATCCATTATGGGGTACAAGCCATGATGAGTATGCGCAACCTCCTGATTTTAGGAATGGGTTAAGTCAGAATGCCAGATGTAGGGGAGGGCACCAGGATGAGGTCTCTTGTTACCTGGTGTGCTCCCTGGGGCATTTGGTGGGCCGCTGTGAGATACAGGAAGCTGGACTAGATGGGCCTATGGCCTGATCCAGTGGGGCTGTTCTTATGTTCTTATGTCTTCAGGCCTCACCGGAAACTCTCAAGAGAGGGAGCCATTCTCAAGTCAAGGGGAAGGGAGTTCCATAATGTTGGTGCCACTACCGAGAAGGCCCTATTTCTTGCAGCCGCCCCCCGGACCTCCTTGGGTGGCGGCACTTGTAAAAAGGCCTTCTCTGATGACCTGAGAGGGCGAGCCGGATTGTACAGGAGTAGGCGGTCTCTAAGATATCCTGGCCCAGAGCAGTATAGGGCTTTAAAGGTCAAAACCAGTACCTTGAATTGGGCCCGGAAACGAATGGGCAGCCAATGTAGCCCCCGGAGAAGCGGGCTGACAGAGTCAAACCGCCTAGCTCCAGTGACCACACGGGCTGCCGCATTCTGCACCAATTGCAGTTTCCGAACCGTCTTCAGGGGCAGCCCCACACAGAGCGCGTTACAATAATCTAAGCTTGATGTCACAGTGGCATGGATCACCGTGGCCAGGTCTGTACGATCCAAGTACGGCTGCAGCTGGCGCACCAGCCGAAGCTGAGCGAAGGCCCCCCTAGCCACAGCCGCCACCTGGGAATCCAGGAGCAATTTTTCACAATCTTAGGCTGCAATCCTACCCACACTTACCCAGGAGTAAGTCCCATTGACTATCAGTGTTAAAAGCATATACAGAGTAGCCTGTTAAAAGTACAGGTCTGTAACATTTCCCCAAATGCAGTCACAGACCATGGTAGCATCAAGTCTAATATATTAAAAATGTAATATTGAAATGAATGAGGACCCACCTGAAATTGGCTTGCGATCCACCCAGTGGGTCCCGACCCACAGTTTGAGGAACACTGATATATATAATTAGCTCAACAAAGAGGCTTTTAATGAAGCAGTCAGGACTCCCATAGTATGCAACAGAGTGTCTGTTTATGCCACAAATGGGCTCTTAATGCAAAGGAGAGGCAATGTCTCCAGCAGCCAGCGAGTGTCTGGCAGGGAGTGTCTGTTGACACAACAAAAGCACTAGATTGGGCTGAAGGTTTGCTTAACAACCTAATCATATAACAATGGGGATTGGAGAATGTATCCCCGTCCTTAAGTGGTGTACACCTCTTCTCTCTCTGTGTGTATGTATATATGAAATGGGTATCTATACATAAACAATAAATATAATATTTATTGTCTATATAGTGTGTGTGTATATATCTCTGTGTGTAAATATATGTATGTATATATACATATGTATACATGCACACACAGTATGTATGTGTATATGTGTATATATACATGTAAATAAATATATATGTATATACACATATAAACACACATATACACACATGCACACACACAGTATACATATGTGTGTGTGTAAACATTATATGTGTATATGCACATGCACAGTATACATGCATGTGCGTGTATATATATGTGTATATGCACATGCACAGTACACATGCATGTGCGTGCATATATGTGTGTCAATATTATATGTGTTATCTCCACATATTATATTATATCTCCAGCAGCTCATGGATCGTTTTAGCAAGGCCTGCCAAGATTTTGGACTGACAATCAGCCTGAAGAAAACACAGGTCATGGTTCAGGATGTGGACTCACCTCCCTGCATTACAATCTCTGAGCATGAACTGGAGGTTGTCCATGACTTTGTGTACCTTGGCTCAACGATCTCCGACACACATTCTCTCGATACCGAGCTAAACAAGCGCATCGGTAAAGCAGCTACCACGTTTTCCAGACTCACAAAGAGAGTCTGGTCCAACAAGAAGCTGACGGAACATACCAAGATCCAGGTCTACAGAGCTTGCATCCTGAGTACACTTCTGTACTGCAGCGAGTCATGGACTCTTCGCTCACAACAGGAGAGGAAACTGAGCGCTTTCCACATGCGCTGCCTCCGACGCATCCTCGGCATCACCTGGCAGGACAAAGTTCCAAACAACACAGTCCTGGAACGTGCTGGAATCCCTAGCATGTATTCACTGCTGAAACAGAGACGCCTGCGTTGGCTTGGTCATGTCGTGAGAATGGATGATGGCCGGATCCCAAAGGATCTCCTCTATGGAGAACTCGTGCAAGGAAAGCGCCCTACAGGTAGACCACAGCTGCGATACAAGGACATCTGCAAGAGGGATCTGAAGGCCTTAGGGATGGACCTCAACAAGTGGGAAACCCTGGCCTCTGAGCGGCCCGCTTGGAGGCAGGCTGTGCAGCATGGCCTTTCCCAGTTTGAAGAGACACTTGGCCAACAGTCTGAGGCTAAGAGGCAAAGAAGGAAGGCCCATAGCCAGGGAGACAGACCAGGGACAGACTGCACTTGCTCCCGGTGTGGAAGGGATTGTCACTCCCGGATTGGCCTTTTCAGCCACACTAGACGCTGTGCCAGAACCACCTTTCAGAGCGCGATACCATAGTCTTTCGAGACTGAAGGTTGCCAATACCATTATATGTGTATATGCACACGCACACGCACAGTATACATGCATGTGCGTGTATATATGTGGGTCAATATTATATGTTATTATGTGTATATGCACATGCACACACACAGTATACATGCATGTGCATGTATGTGTGTGTGTCAATATTATATGTGTATATGCACATGCACACGCACAGTACACATACATGTATGTGTATATATGTGTGTATATATATATACACACACACACATATATATACATACACACACAGTATATATGTATACGTGTATGTGTGTATATATGTGTGTAAATATATATACATATGTACACACTCACACACAGTGTGTGTGTGTGTATAGCATGTTCATTTGTGTCTGTAGAGCAGCATCTGAGGCCTCTCCCTGCACAAAGAAAGAGAGCCTGCTGCGCTTCTGCACATCCCATTGCGAGGAGGCAGGGCGGCCACGGGGCGTCGGGCTCGCCGGACTCCGCAGCGCCCCCAGCGGCGGGCGAGGGAGGCGCCTCCCCTTGTTCGCGGCCGGGCGCATGCGCAGAGGCGCCCCGGAGCCCCTCCCACGTGGGCGGGCCCGGCCAATGGGCGGCGGCGGGGCGCTGTGGCGGCCGCCATTGCTGTCAGAGCGGAGCGAGCGGCGGCCGAGAGCGAGCGTGGTGCGGGAGGCGGCGCCGAGGGCGACGACGAGGCCCGCTCCGCCTGCAGCCGCGCCGCGAGGAGCCGGAGGAGCCCGCCGCCCCCGGAGCGGAGGCCGCTCTCCTCCACCCGCCCGCCCCGGAGTGGGACCCGCCGTGGGAACCGACCGGGGGCCGCGGCGCCGTGCGCATGCGCGGCGCGCCCTCCGCTTGCCGTCGCCGCCCGCGGCTTTTCCGCCGCCTCTCGGCCCCCCCGCCCCAGCAAGGCGCGCGCGGGCGGGCGCGGGAGGCACTTCGCGAGCGCGGCGCCAGCCGGCCAGCCAGCCGGGTCCGCCCCCGCCTGCCGCCTGCCCGCCAGACATGCCCCGCTCTGGGGGCCGGGCGCGTCGAGCACCATGACCGCGGCGGCGAACGGGGCGAGCCTGGAGGACTGTCACTCCAACCTCTTCTCCCTGGTGAGTCCGCTGGCCGCGGGGGCTGCGCAGGGCAGGGTGCGGGGCTGCGCAGCAAGCGCCTGTGTGGCAGGCAGGCAGGCGCGGCGCAGGAAGTGCTAGCACCCAGGCAGGGAGTGCATGGCAGGCGCGACGCAAGAAATGGACTGGAAGTGTATGCAGCCATGCAAGAAATGCATGCGTGCAAGCGTGATGTCAAGGTGCAGGCGTGGTGCAAAGGTACAGGCGTGATGCAAGAAGTGCATGGGTGCAGGCGTGACGCCAAGGTGCAGGCGTGACGCAAAGAAATGCATGGGTGCAGGCGTGACGCCAAGGTGCAGGCGTGACGCAAAGAAACACATGGGTGCAGGCGTGATGCCAGGGTGCAGGCGTGATGCAAGAAATGCATGGGTGCAGGCGTGACGCCAAGGTGCAGGCGTGACGCAAAGAAATGCATGGGTGCAGGCGTGACGCCAAAGGTACAGGCGTGATGCAAAGAAATGCATGGGTGCAGGCGTGACGCCAAAGGTGCAGGCGCGACGCAAGAAGTGCATGGTTCCAGCCGTGATGCAAAGGTGCAGGCGCGACGCAAAGAAATGCATGGGTGCAGGCGTGATGCCCAGGTGCAGGCGCGATGCAAGAATCGCATGGGTGCAGGTGTGACACCAAGGTGCAGGCGCGATGCAAGAATCGCATGGGTGCAGGCGTGACGACAAGGCACAGAAGTGATGCATGAAGTGCATGTGTGCAGGCGTGATGCCAAGGTACAGGCATGTTGCTAGAAATGCATGGGTGCAGGTTTGATGCAGGTATGATGCAAAGGTATGGGTTTATGCAAGAATCACATATGTGCAGGCGTGATGCGAAGGTACATCCATGCATGTGAAGCAAAGGTGCAGGCATGATGCTGAAAGCGCATGTGTGGAGCCAGGTATGATGCAGAAAGTGCAGGTGTGATGCAAACATGCGCACAGGCACGGTGCAAAGGTGCATGCTTGATGCAAACAAATGCAGACATGCATCTATACCTGTGCATGATTTTCGTGCAAGGGACACATGAATCATGTCATGGTGCATCAGGTGTAGTGGGGCATGGAGGGCGGCAGCTTTGACCCATCCCCAAAGAGGCAGCCCCTGTAGTGTGCATGTGTGAGCATTCCAGGTTCAAAAGATACACTCGTGCAATCTGTGCACAAGGCATATCTGTATCATGTCATGCATGCATCAGACAGTGGGGTATGGAGGGGGACCGTGCAGCTTTGACTCCTTCTGAAGAGGCAGCCTCCCATGGTGGCGTGTGTGTGTGCATTCCAGGTTCCAAAAGATACACACGCCAACCCGCCAAACCCCGTAGGTGCATTTTGGGGCCTTGCGTTGCAGCCATGCTAGCTGGCTGTGTGTGTTCTGTGTTCTCATTGTGATCTGGAGGGATCACAGCCTTTGCTGCTGTTGCTTTTACATTGTGGTGGGGGATTTACATTACAGTCCTCCTCCTGTCTACTCAGAAGTCAGTTCCCTTGCAGTCAGTGAAGCTTACTGCCTGGAAAGTGTGTATAGGATTTTGTGCTCATCAGTGCTCTTGTAGCTTGGCGACAGGAAGGGAGATCTGCTGTGATGGAGACAGAGAGGAGCCAGTCTGGGCCCAGTTTGAGGCCTGCTGCCGCCACTGCCTCCTCCTCTCCTTGCTGACCTGCTTCTGGCAGGATGGTTGGCTTTATAGCTGCGACTTGACACCCCTTCCCCCCCTTGGCCCCACCTCTCACCCCCCTGTCGCTGGCTGGCTCGCTTCCCCCTCTGCTTGACTTTCACCCCTCTCTTGCAAAGCAGGGCCATTGCGCCTTGCAGGGACTGGTGCAGGCGACGCTGTCTTTCTCTTCCCAGTGCTTCCCCAGCAGAGGCAAAGTACCGGGCTCAAGAGAATGGACACCAGCCGAGCCCTGCCATGGCCCGCAGGCAAGTCCACATGCTTTGTGCACTGCAAGCTGGTTGGGCACTGCTTCCTCCCCTTCTCTGCTTCCTGCCTTTCCCAATGCCGTTTTGAGCAGCTCATGCAGTGCTGCCCCCTTCCACATGCACAACTGGCACTCAGGACCCTTTGGCAACCTGCATACATTAGCTGGATTGGCACCGTTGTACAGCTTTCGGGGTATGATTGGGCAAGGGTGCTGAAGGGGCAAAACAACCCTACCTCTCCTCCAGCCTTGTCTGGGGGCGTCACGAGAAGCGGGCACCTTCCTCCCTTTCTCACTGTCATCACACTGGTAATTGACAACATTGCCTGTGTGCTGCGCATGGACTGCCTGACTTGATCTGAACGGCGCTTCAAGGGTCAGCTGTTCAGACTGGCTGCTACCTACGGATCTTTTCAGAGAAGGTCAGCTGAACATGAATAAGAGGACAGTTGTTCCCTGATGCTTTTCACTGGTCTATTTTTCTGGCAGGCAGGTGGGAGAGGAGGTCTTCTGTGTACTGTGTAGGGGTGTGTGTGTGGGTTTCTTTGGCTGGCTGGCTGCCCCACAGGAGGTGGGTTTATTTAGTTCATTGTGGGTTTGTTTTAAAACTTGAAATGGTAGTTAATAGTGGCTGGCTGAGCTAGTTTAACCTCTGCGGAGCTGAGTGTTGGAGAAGGGACCCTGAGTATCAGACTTGAGCTTGAACTAGTTTGCAAAGCAAATTTTCTGCCTTCCTCTCTAATGTCTTTTGACCAGGAATGCTTGTAGTGATTGAAAAAAATAGCCCAGTCCTATGCATGTCTACCCAGAAGTAAGTCCCATTAGCATCAATAGGGCTTACTCCCAGGAAAGTGTGGGTAGGGTTGGGCTGTCAGTCACTAGTGTCCTACTGTTGGATTGTGATGTACAGTTGAATCACTCCTCAGTTTAAGGTGGGTCACACCAATGGCATCTTTAAAGTCTCCCCTGCAATTTTTTTGTCTATGGGAAAAAGAATAAGAACAGAATTGAATGGTAAAATGTTAAAAGCATCCCATGTTACTGTTTGGGATTCAAGGTGGGTCTTAGATATAAGACCTTAATGCATTATTGTTTCACCTTAATACATTATTGTTTTCCTCCCCGTACGTCTTGGTCTGCCCATGGCAGAGATTATTTCACGCTGCTTGTACCTGTTAGGATTTCTTTAACTGGTGTGTGCCTCTGTAGTAAAGGTCACATAGTAAAGGTGCTCTGTTTCAGAGTCTTTGAGATGATATAATATTTGCTTTCAGCTTGGCTCTTTCCTCAAATTGGTTGAGCTTGGTTGCTGCTTATCAGATGTTCAGTGAGATCCCGGAAGGGCTCCATTGTTCATGCTTGCTATCTTGCTAACCTTTTTTGAAGTTGTGTCTGTGTGATCAATGGCATGCAGATGTGGCTGGTGATGGCTTGTGTAGGCTGTAACTTTTGATGCTTTCAGTGTTGGAAGCGCAGGAAAAACTGAGGAATAGGATGTCAGGCCATTCATCAGTGACCTTTAGAGTGGTGTTCAGCAGGAAGCATGAATAAACTGTGGGAGGTTCCAGTGCTTACATAGGTATGGATATTTGCTTGTTTTGAAATATGTCTCTTTAATTCAGTGGTGCATCCATGCTTCTCTCAAAGTACATCTCAGTGTTGGGAATAGAAGCTGTATGTGCAGCCTCCTGATTTTAGAAATGGACTTCATCAGAATGCCAGATGCGGGGGAGGGCACCAGGATTCAGGTCTCTTTTGTCTTTTGTGCACCCTGGGGCATTTGGTGGGCCGCTGTGAGATACAGGAAGATGGACTAGATAGGTCTATGGCCTGATCCAGCAGGGCTGTTCTTATGTTCCTATGTAAGCTGTGTCCCTAGAAATAGGTGGCAGTCTGTCCTGCTAACACACTCTAGATCAGGCTGCCAATACATCACAGAGCTCAGTCCCATGGAACCTGCTTTTTAGTAAGTGTCTTTAAGGATTACAACCATAACACGGTTTAATATATTTGTTGGAACGTAAAATTAACAGCATCCTTTCCATGCTGGCTGACTGGCCTTTGAAACATTCCTGGGTAGTTCAGTGCACCTTTTAAAAAAGTGTTCTCGTTTTCAGTGTTATCATCTGGGGCTCCAGTGAAGCAGAATTTATGTTTAAAGCTCACCTGTAGTGACCCTTGTTAAAACAAAGTGCAGATGATGGGATTGTAGCAGTATCCGTTCTTTTGAGATGAGGCCTTCCTTCCGCTTAAGAAATACGTCACCAAATCCAGTCCATCTTGACTCTGAAGTAAATCTTGCCGAGTTGAAGTAAGCTTGTATAGGATTGCAGCCATCAGCATTTCAAAATTTTTATACAAATGTCTCCCTGTTAACTTTGGTGATGTACAGTGCAGCTGTCAAGCATACGGAAAGGGTGAACAGTCAACTGCGGTTGCCGATTCCCAGAGTTTTGGTTGTTTCTATATAACCAAGCATATGCAGTTGCTTCCATGGGGGGGGGAGCACACCCCTACCCACCCACTACTACTAGACTCTTTATTCTCTTGAGCAGAGAACATCAAAACTTGTATCGTCTTCTAATCTCAGCTGTAGTGACAGACTCTCTTGTTTCATGTCATCATGTAACGTAGTAAACAAATATGAAATTATTGCTGGCTGTTGCAGCCCAGTGGCTAAGAGCTGTGACTCAGGCTCCCTGGTTTGTTTTAGTCACTAATCCCTTGCACAATGTCTTGGGTGTAAGAACCCAGTGGAACAGACTTCCGTGTAGACCTGACTTACAGCAAGTGTAAATGAGCCTCTCAGCTCCCCATCTGCTATATGGGTGGAGGGGAGTAGATCTTATAGCAGTGGCTCAAATTTTTAGCATCAGGACCCACTTTTTTGAATGAGAATCTGTCAAGACCCACCAGAAGTGATGTCATGACCAGAAGTGACATCATCATGCAGGAAAATGTTTAATAATGCTATCCTGCTTACTCTTACCCAGGATTAAGTCCCATTGACTATCATTGTTAAAAGCATATACATAGTAGCCTGTTAAAAGTACAGATCTGTGACATTTCCCCAAATGTAGTCACATACCATGGTAGCGTCAAGTCTAATATATTAAAAATAAAGTATTGAAGTGAATGGGGACCTACCTGAAATTGGCTCACAACACTGTGTTAGTGGGTTTTTCACAAGCATTTATGTCAAGCATGTAGAAAACTCAATGCAAATGCTAAGTATTGTTTTTATTAAGCATTAATTGAACATTCATTATAATCTAAGTAGTGCTGCGTAACTGTTAATTTGTCAGCCTTTTAAAACTGGGACCAGAAGATTTGCCATTTACCTCTAAGCTTTTGTATATATCTGTTATTATATATATAATTTTTTTTACAAAGGATAGACTAATCTAGATAATATTGCACGTTGGAAGGAACAGTGTGTGCTTTCTCTCTTGCTCTTATCTTTTCTTAACCCAGCCATGAGTGTGCTAGTTAATGGATTTGTACAAAAAGATTCTAGGCTGAGGAGGAAATTATTTTCTTTCTAGTAGGACTTGCAATCAAGGGTGTGCAGTTAATTGGAATCTCTTTCCGCTGCTGGAGTGGAATGCTTCTCCCCCCCCAAATGTTGGTTGTGATCTTGAAATGCCTACAACTGGCATGCTGTGCATTTTGTTAATGGAGTCGTAGCATTGTACTGCTGTGGCCATCAGTACTATTGCTTGTCAAATAGCCCCCCTGCCCCCCCTTGCTGCTTTGAAAACTCTAACCTTGTGAGAAGCGATGATTTGGTTATGCTGGCTGGAATGCGAGTGTTTATGTTAGATGCTGGCTGTTGAATGATACGGTATACATAATACAGCATGTTCTTGTTTTAAAAACTCTATAGCACAGTGTGTTTTTACTTCCTTAGAGCTGTTCTTGCCCAGTAACATTTCCAGTCTGTGGCTTCAGTCCTGCTCACTGGCAACCTCGATTTTATTGAAGTCAGTGGGATTCAACCTGCCCAATTGTGTTGTTTTGCAACCCACGTCCGCTTTGTCTGGGAAGAAAGCCCGGTGTAGCGTTTGACGTGCAGTTTTGTTTCTGTACTTTGTATCAACTTGGTAATTAATGAAAACAATTTTGTTTAATAACTACCTTGGAGGATGAGTCCTCAAAACCATGTGATTTACTTAACTGTGATTGTGAAATGTACTGTTGTGCAGGCTTTCTTCTCGGGTTTTGACTAAAGCCAGTCTCTGATCTGCCGCCTCTGAAGTTTCATGACTTGTTCTCAAACCCTTAAGGTAAGGGCATGCCAGGTTTTTGCCCCAAGAACTACACTGTGGCATGGAAATGGCACAGAGGGCCATAATACATAAATGTTATAATTCCTATCATAACTTTGATTTTCGCTCTGTTAAAAAATCTAAATTGCATTCCATTCTGTTTGGACATGTGACATTCACACTCGCTTGTTTGCTCCTACCCTCCTTGTTTGAATTGGAGGAGTCTGAGAAGCTAGGGAAGGAAGGAATTTTCCTGGGAAGGAAAATAGTAAGAGAAGGAAGCCTCCCCTCTTGTTTATGGCAGGTGTTGAATCTGTACTCCCCTCCCCCCAGACACATATGCTCAGTTCTTGCATGGTCAGTTAGTTCATGTGTGCCTGGGCTTGTTTTTTGTGTGCACTCACATCCCCTGTTGCTGCTTCTGGGAGTGAGGCTGTTGCTTGAGGGTGAACGGTGCTAACACTGGGTGTGTGAGAACAGTCTGGGAGCTGCGTTATCAGCTGTGAGCCGGGAGCAACTAGAAGGTTGGATTCGAGGCTTTTGCAGGTCAGAAAGGACCCTTGAATCTTTGCACTTTGCCTTAAGGCCTGTGGAGAAATAGAAAACGTTGGAAAACAACATCTTCTGTATTGCTATGCTGTTCGTGAATTGTCTGATCTAAATTTTGAATCAGTGATGTGATTGTGGTGATGCTGTGTACAGAGATAAACAGTGATGGCTTGAAGTTCATTCCAACCATGAGGGGTTTTTCATTTAGCCCCCAGAACAGACTGCAGTCCTCAGGATTCACTCCCTAATGACGTTGGTAGCTTTCCTTTGCTGAAGGTGGGATGTAAGTGGGGAGTTGGTCAACCTCCTGCATGGATAGCAACAATGGATTTAGCAGGATGGCACATTTCAGTGATTCCTGATTCTGTGACCAGCCTGCATTGCATGGATATGAGCAGCAAGGCGCACAAGGAGAGAATTCCATAGCCAGGTGTTGTTGCGGAAGGGGTTGAGGAGACTTTTGCCTGTATCACTGTGAGTTGCTGAGGTAGGTGATACGTGGGAGTGCTTTGCAGAAATGTCTGCTGCTCCTTATGCTGGAAAAAGGTGTGTGTGCTTTTGACTGTTCAGTCCAGGGGTGTTAAACTTGTTTCATACTGAGGGCCGAAGTTAGCGTTCACAGTACCTGCGCGGAGCCAGAAGTGACATCATTAAGCAGAAAGTGACATCATTAAAGCCAGGAATAATCACTTTCTTCTCACATGCAAACTGGTTAGTTGCAAATGACAGAAGAGGAAATGTACAAATCATGTTCATAGATAGGAGAGAGCCTAATTATAATGGGGAGTGGATAAATTGTTTCCGGGGTCTGCATTCAGCCTGCAAGTCTTATGTTTGATATCCCTGATTCAGTCCTTCCTTAATTTGCAGTGTGGGCCCTTGCAAACTTTCATCGCTAATTAGTGTGATTCTCACAGCAGTGGCCCTGATGTTGAAGGATATATACTTTTGAAGGATGTGTACTTTTGGCACTGTGTTCACCACCTCATAGTATCTAACATAGCTTTCTTGTGCAGTGTTTCTCAACCAGTGGTACTTGTACCACTGCGGGGTAGCAGAGGTGGTGTTCGGTGGTACTTGTGGGACCCCTCAGACACCGGCCACTTGGCAGCAAGACTAGCAACGCAGTGCAATGCAACAAGCACTAGAAGGAGGCTTGGCTTGGTAGGCAGATCTCCAGGGTGCACTTTTCATGCGCTTGAAAAAGCCCTTCCGTCTCCCTTGAGCCTCTTACTGGTGTGTGTGTGTTGCATTGCATCTGCCCTCCCAGTTCAGAAGTAACTGAATGATGATGTAACTGATGATGACATCGCCAGTAAGCAGTGGTAACGCTTACAGCACCAGTAAGATGACTGGTGGTGATGGTACTTCTGGTGGACTATGCGAAGTGGTACAGCAGTGGACAAACATTGAGAAACACTGATCTTATGGATTTTGGTGATTGGTTGGCGTGCCTGTTTCACAGCACTGCTCTAAAAAAGATTTGCTTCCTCCAGGAAGGTTTTTTTGTAGCATGTCCGGTGGCTTTCCCTGTGGGAATCAGAATACCGGTGTAGAACAGGCAGTGTTGAGTTGCTGATGGCCTTCCACAGGTGCTTGCTGATCAAACTGCCCCCCCCCCAGACCCAAATGAAGGTGTACATTCTTCTTGTGTAAGAAGGAATGGAGAATGCAGACAAACCTTATTCTCCGAATTCACCAGAGATGTGCGGTGAGCCAAGAAGTCTCCCTCTGGAAGTCCTGGGACTGGCACCTGGATAGGTGATCTTCCATTGTGTATCCATCTGTTACATAGTAACTACTCATAATTAGATGGGGAATGTGATCCTGTTGCTTTTGTGCTGGATGACCTCATTGAGGGCAGGCTTGCTGTTAAGTGAAAGTTTTATGGAGGCTGGTCTTGAGATTGGAAAGATTTATACTTATTTTGTACACTGTCTGTGATTCTGTTCTGTTTCATCTTTCCCTTGGAAAGGAAAGGGTACTATTTTTTTTAAATTGAAGTAGGCAAAGAGGAACAGTTTCATCTGTCTCTGTCTCAACTCATCTTGTTGTCCTGTTCCTCCTACCACTGTTAAAATCTTTTGGCTATGTAAAAGAATAAGAAATTCTGAATCAGGTCAGGAGGACTGTAAATCTAAGATATGATCAGTGAGAACAAATATCAGGTTTCTCGTGTTAGATTTATTTGGTTCTTCTATTCTCAATTTATGTTGACCTCTGAAAACCTGCTGCTCTGCAACATCTTAGTGAGCCGAGTAAATGAGAAAATAATGGTTTCACTAGGAAGTAAACTGAACGCGTCAGACAAATGTCACATTTCCCAGGTTTTAATGAAGAGTACATGATGGAGGAGAAGAGCTTATTGGGCATTTGCTGTTATGCTTTGGTAAGGGATTTGAATGGCTCTATATTATTTCAGAGGGAGTTATTGGGATTGCTGTGTTAATGTTCAGGGACTCTGTAACTTGCATCTGAAATAATCTCTGGTCTGTAGAAATGGTACAAGTAGCCTAATATTTAATTTGGGTTAGCCTAATTCACTTCTGTGGGATGCGTTTTGCAACGTGGCATTGCTGCAACCCGTCTCAGAAGGTTTTATTAAGTGTCTGGGTCTAAATAGTGGAAGTTGGTGCAGTGAAAGTGACTTATTAGAAGACTCTTTCTTCGTGGAGCTGCTGTATGTACTTTTGCTGGAAGTGTGAGCTTCCTGATAACATTTAAAATTGGAACAGCCTTTTCTGGAAAGCAGATTTTTGAACAAAACACAGTGGGCGTTGGTAAATTTGTAGTTGGTAATTTAGTAAATGCAGTCCATTTTTGTAAGCCTGTTGGTCTGCTATATAGGTAGTTTACCCCTTATCCGGACATCCGAAATATTTGTCCAAGACTTGTTTTCTACACGGTAAACGCTAGGTTTTGTGCTTATTCCCACGTACAGAGCAGGTACAGACTGTTCTCTGCTTTGTGGTGCAGACCTGTACAGATGCTGTTGAAAAATGTCAGAGGCCAGCAGACACCCATGTGGATAACACTGAAAAGAGCAAGAGGTAGCATCTCTCATTAGCTTTATGCCAAAATCTAGACAAATCCAAAATCCAGACACCTTCCTGTCCCAAGCAGTCTGGATAAGGGATACTCAACCTGTATCGGTGTGCAGGAAAGTGTGTGTGAAAACAGCATTCGCGTAACCTGCAGGTATCTACAATCCATGTGCTACCCATCCTTTTTTGTTTGCAGAATCTGTGAAGACTTCTACTGCTCTTGAAGTTCTGTGGTTTGATAGTATTGTCTTAAATTAATATGTATGTTTAAAACAAACATTGAAGAATTGAAAGGCCCTTCTTGAGCAAGTCATTAGGACTGCAGTCAGTGTTATAGAGACATTTTACAGCTTCTTTTTGTAACCTCTCTTTTCTGTCTCAGCAGTGCTACCACATGGTATTATTCTTGTCTCTTAGGACACACCGTACACATCTATTTTGAAGTGGAGGCTTATAAATTGGGGCTGTAAGAGCTTCTTAAATCTTACTTGCCAATATGCTCATCTGTTAGAAGATCTGAGGAGAGCAGAATTCCTCTAGGATGCTGCTATTCAGTGGCCCTGGTTCTCTTTTGTCATTCTTTCAACCACAGCACTTCCTGATCTTCTTTATCTAGTCTCCCCGCCCCTCCCCTCCTTTCCTTTTGTGCTGATGGCTTTGAGCTCCTTAATTTAATAGAGAAGGGGGCACGGACTACAATGTGTACATATTATGTCGCAAAACAGCTCTCTAGTTCTTTTGTATCAGATTTGTTTGATATGGCAGATACCCTCGACTAATTACTAGCTTAAAACAATTTGTCTGAGCTGAAAAAAGTTTCAGAAGAATGTGGTGGAAAGCTGCAGTTGTGTGCTGTTGTCGGTCTTTGTTTCATTTGTGAACATGGCTGTTGGTTACAGTGAACATCGCAACACATGTCTGGTTTTTCAATTTTTGCAAGCCAGTCGTTGCCTGGATTCTGGTCCTTGAAATGTGTGATGGAGCACAACCAGCAAGACTCCCTCAGGTCTTGCACAGGGAGGTTATGCAGCAGTAACACCTGTAGTGCTTGTCTATATGATATGATGTGACCATATCAGTTGTTGGATTATGTCAGGGGTGTCAGACACAAAGCCTGCTGGCCCCATGTGGCCCCTGAAAGCACTTTATCCAGCCCCCCGTTATAATTGGGCTCTCCCAAAGCTGCCCTTTCAGCAGTGCTGTTTCTGCCAAGACTTTGGGAGGGTGAGATGGACAGAGGCTGTAGAAGGCAAGGAGAGCTACAGGGGGAGGAGCAGAACAAACAAGAGGGGTGAGAAGGAGGTGCTGCCAAGATGCTGAGAGAGCCCAGTTATCATGCAGGCCACCCTTTCAGCAATGCAGCTTTTGCTGAGGTATTGCTTTGCAGACCACCTCTCAGCTGCTAAGCTGTGAAGTGGCACTGTGGCAGAAGTGGTGCTGCTGAAAGGGTGGCCCGCGTAATAATAGGGCTCTTGAAAATATGAACAGGATTTGCTTATTTTCCCTTTTGTGAGAACTGAGTGCTTATTTCTGACCATCACCTGCTTAATGATGCACCTCTGGCCCTCGGCAGGTGCCATTAATGCTATTTGGCTTGCTATATGAAATGAGTTTGACATCCCTTGATTACCCCATTGTGTCTAGCCCAGAGGTTTTCAACAGGTGGGTCTCGTGTCAGGTGGGTTGTACCATTTTTGAGACCCAGGGGTCCTAGATGAAGCATATCTTCCTGGGGACTGGAATTGGTTTGGTGAAACCTCTCCTCAGTCTTCCACCCACCTATCTGTCTTCCCTGCTGTTGGCACTTCTCCTGGTGTCTGCCTTTCCTCATTGCCTCTTTCTCTCCTTGTCTTCATTCAGACCAAAAAAATCTCGATCACTTGGGTGCCAAGGAATGTGAAGCATTTCTTTTTTAGCCCATTATGTAGGGTTTTTACCTCGCGAAAGGAATTTTCCGGTCTGGTTTTTGCTGACTTTTTTCAGTCGGCACAGAGGAATCATATGGGAGGGCACATGTTTGCTTTGGGTAATAAACTCCTTCTTTAACTATTTTCCTCTTATTCAGTCCATGTTTTCTTTTGAGCATGACATCTTTTTATCTAGAGCAGGGTTGTCCAAACATTTTGGCAGGAGGGCCGCATCATCTCTCTGACACTGTGCCGGGGGCCAGGAAAAAAAAGAATTAATTCACATCTAAAATTTGAATAAAGTAACATGAATGAATATATTAGAGATGGAATTTATATAAATGAATGAAGGTCTTGCAATAGTTCAAGACCTATAAAAGGTCTTGCACAAAGCAAGGCTGGTCTTTCCTTTGCTGCCACTGCTGCATCACAAATGTGAAAAAGCAAGCGGTGGAGGGAGCCCTCGCCCCGCAGCTCATGTGAGAGGGCAAACAGTCGCCCTTATGCTGAGAACAGTTGCATTGGGCCAGCACGGGCTCCAGCAAGTCTCCAAAGGGCCAGAGACTCATTGGAGACTGGCGGCTCCCCGTGGGCCTGACTGAGAATCCTCGAGGGCCGCAAGTGGCCCCCGGGCCGGGGTTTGGGCACCCCTGATCTAGAGCTAGGAGTAAGCTTCTGAGGGTACATTCCTGGCTGGCTATTTTATAGAACTTGAACTCCATATAGGACATTTTGGAGTTTTTGTGGTTTTATGGAATGGGTCTATAAATCTACTTCGTAATGCCTTCATGAATGATACTTGTACATTGTTTATGTTACAATTCAAGAAACCATCAATATACACCAGTATTTTTCAATTTTTATCCCCTGCCATACCACTTTGCATGGTCCACCTATCGGGAGTACCACTGGATGTAACTGGTGGTGATGTCATCACCAGTTTCTTCTGGGTTGGAAGGCCAGATGCATTGTGGCAGATACCAAGTAAGAGGCTCAGGATAGACAGGGATTTTTCGAGCATGCGAAAAGTACTCTTCGTAGTTCTGCCCATCAAGCCTAGCATCCTACCACTGTTTATTATGTTGTTTCACTGGTCTTGCTGCTGGGCAGTAAGTGTTTGGGGGTCCTGCGAGTACCACCAGAGTAGTGCTGGTACCACTGATAGAGAAACACTGATACACCTTAACTGTAATAATATCTTAAAAACCTTAAAAAGTTAACTACACTGTGAGTTACTCTGCTGCCATTCAGATTTTTGGATAAGTGGTCATAGATTGTAGGCTTATGAAATTAAGGCTGTGTTTATTTGATGGCGTGGCTGTACAAATGTGGAATCCATTTAGCTGGTGGGGAATTTTGACCCCTTGAGAGCTTCAGCTTTCACGAGAGCAAAAGTAAGATTCTCTTCCTTGTGTTTTGTTTAAAGTTTGGAAATATTTCAGTTGTGTCTGAAGACTTTCATTAAAAGGCGTCCAGAAGTTATGAGTGAAATTTTAGTGACTGCTCCCCTGCAAAGTTCTGTTGAGCTGTTATTGCTCCCTGAAAGCCTGATTCAGTATTTTCTTGCTTGTTCTCATCAGTCTGTGCTACATATTCAAATCTGACAACCATTTTGAACCGAAATATACTAGGAAGGACTTATGTTAAGAAAGAAGGCCCATAGCCAGGGAGACAGACCAGGGACAGACTGCACTTGCTCCCAGTGTGGAAGGGATTGTCACTCCCGAATCGGCCTTTTCAGCCACACTAGACGCTGTTCCGGAACCACCATTCAGAGCGCGATACCATAGTCTTTCGAGACTGAAGGTTGCCAACAACAGTGATGCTAGTCCTTAGGCTGCTTTTCCACCCATAAGAACAGCCCCGCTGGATCAGGCCATAGACCCATCTAGTCCAGCTTCCTGTATCTCACAGTGGCCCACCAAATGCCCCAGGGAAGGACCCATAAAGTCCTTTGAAGCATCTTACAAATACAGTAACGGTAATGAAACACAATGTGCAATCAATTGTTGGCGTGTTTTTTGCCCTCCTATTTATTTGTTCAAGATCATTGTGACCCTTTAGTAGTAGGAAAATATGTCTCATCTTTCAAGTTCATGACTAAATGTTGCAAGTAGAGTCAATCATGCATTTTTTTTTAAACTCCCAGTTTCTTAGATGCAGATTTAAACCCTCTTAACATGGACCATGCAACATTTTCTGGTTGATAAGTGCAATTCTGGTGTTATAAAAGCTCTAGTTTCTGGGAGCGCAGTGGCCATGTTGGCAGCCAGAGGGGACTTTTCTTGTTCTGTTGCTTTGTAGGGTGGACTTTGTGTCCTGTGGCAAACCACCTGTCTCTTGGACAAGTTCCAGTGTTGCTGCTAAAAGATTAAGACTGGGTGGATTATATGTCTTCGTGCTGCTGTGATTATGCCACAGCTTGCAGTCAAGCATTGAGAGCCTGTTTGGTACAGTACAAATGTAGTATACCTGCCTTTGCTGAGTTCAGTGGCTGACAGATTGCTGGACTGTACTGCTCTTGTTTTAATGTCCCAATCTGCAGTTCTTTATCTTAAGACCCCCCCCCCCCCAAAAAAAAACAACCCTGTAAATGTTTCGTTTTGATGTTCACTTCATTTGCTTTTGGGTTTTCAATTTTGAATAACTAATCCTGTATCCTTTGAGATCTACTTGATAGACACTGGAAAAACTAAGACTGGAGAGTTTTCCTGTCTTAAAACCTATATGGGCATATGTCCTTGCTGGTTCCATTCTCATAATTCTGTTTGCTGTGATATATGTCTGGTGGAGAATGCCTCATACAGCTGCCTCTTCCCGATTGGGGATTATTCATTGGTGGTACAATTAAACTGATTGTTTTCTGAAATTCTGGTTTCCTTACACTAAAGCTGTACACAGCCTGTTCACTAATGCCATTCATGGTACTATTTTAATGCATCCCACTCGTTCATCAGATTTTTTTTTTTCTGGGAATGGAGCCTAGAAATTGTAAGTGATCGCTCCTTTTCCCCTTCACAAGTGGTTTTCCTATTCAGTGACATAGCTGGGTGGCAGGTAGGGTACATTCAGTTTTTGATTAATTAAATAATTGGCTCAAGGATTTCAAATGTCTGTAACGGAACCATTCTTTCTCCTAGATCTGAATATATGTAGGTTCTGTTGAAATCAAAGAAACATCTTTTTCCATCAAACTTATGAGGCAAGTGTTTTGTTAAGTGTCTGCAGGCCAGGTAGCTTGCCATTGTTGTTGGCAACCTTTAGTCTCGAAAGACTATGGTATCGCGCTCTAGGTAGTGGTTCTGGCACAGCGTCTAGTGTGGCTGAAAAGGCCGATTCGGGAGTGACAATCCCTTCCACACTGGGAGCAAGTGCAGTCTGTCCCTGGTCTGTCTCCCTGGCTATGGGCCTTCCTTCTTTGCCTCAGTCTGTTGGCCAAGTGTCTCTTCAAACTGGGAAAGGCCATGCTGCACAGCCTGCCTCCAAGCGGGCCGCTCAGAGGCCAGGGTTTCCCACCTGTTGAGGTCCGCTCCTAAGACTTTTGTGCCGCTCTTCCCAAACAAAGGTTATAGTCCTCCTGCTGGATTCCCCTCCCTCCCCCCAGAGCTGGATTCCTTTTCTAGGAAAAGAGATTGTGGGTGCAATCCTAACCCCTTATGTCAGTGCTTTCCAGCATTGACATAAGGGCAATGCAGCTCTGAAGTAAGGGAACAAACTTTCCCTTACTTTGAGGAGGCCTCCGTGAGTGCCCCAACTGCAGGATGTAGCACATTGTCCCATTGGCATTGGGTTAGGATTGCGCCCATAGTGAATTGGACTTTGGGCCTACGTATCTATACAGTGAAACTATAGCTGTGTTCAGTTGGCAAGCTATCATTTGGCATTACATTTGAGCTTAAGGGGAGGGTTCATTTTGGCTCCTTACTCAGCTGTTGTCATTCAGCTGCAGTAGCTGCTACTGTGTTAGCAAAGCAGTGCTGTTAGATGATGATAAAGTCCAGGTTTTTCAATATCTGGCCACCCCGCATGCTCCTCTGTCTTTGGGGTTAGCTGCTGACAATCTCCTTCTGGGTGAAATTGTCTCCCAAGGATTCTGCGCCTCTGTTTGTGAGTTTACCCAAACTTCCTTCCTCTTTCTTTGCTTCTCTGAAACTGCCATTTGAGGTAGTAGGGATGAGATGAGACAAAGGGGGTGGTCTGTATCTTGCCCCCCCTTGCTTGTGCTGGCTTTCCTTGATTCCCCTCCTTTTCCTCTCCATGACATGGGAGCAGTACAAATGCAGCTGAATGAAGAGGCAGGCTACATCTTATCCTGCCAACTTAGCAGAGGTACCTACTACGTGTTGGTTCTCTTACACTGAGCGGGGGGCGGGGGGGAACCATGCTTATCTATCCCAGGACAGTGTTTTTTCTAGTAAATATTGCTGGTGCCTCGTGTGTGTGTGTGTGTGTGTGTGTGTGTGTGTGTGTGTGTGAGAGAGAGAGAGAGAGAGAGAGAGAGAGAGAGAGAGAGAGAGAGAACATTGTGAGCCCATTTGGGACACGGAATTCCTCACCCCACTTTTATTTTCCAAAGTAAACAATTTTTGAATTCTTGTTGTTTGTTGAAAAATGTTAAATAAATGTCGCCATGAGCTTCTCCATGAAGTACATGTGGTATAATTTCAGAATAAAGCTGTAGATGGAACAGAGACTGAGTTCATGGATAATTCTGAGTGTACTTCTGTATTTTAGTGGCAGGGTGAAAAATGTGGCTAGTTCTTTGCCTCTGTTGTAGTCTGAATGGGAATGAGGATGTCTGCAGTTCAGGGTAGGAGTCTGGAGAACCAGTGAGTTGTAATAAGAGAACTTCAAATCAATCTGGATCTTGGCAGTCCATATATGTCTCCTTTTCTTCCATGAAACTCTATAGGGTGCCTAGTCACCCAGCAGACTTAGAGCCCAGTCCTGTTCAATTTTCCAGGGCCAGTGCAGTTATATCAATGGGGTGTGCAGTGCATCCTGTGTTAGGGGGATAGTCACATAGGCCTCCTCAAGGTAAGGGAGCATTTGTTCCCTTACCTTGGGGCTGCATTGTGGATGCACCGGAGCTGGAAAGTTGAGTAGGATTGGGCCCTCAGACCTCCCTAAGTTCAGTAAATTTGTTGTACCATGTGACTTCAGATCCTGTGTGGCCACTGGCATGGCTGGTGATGAGTTTGCAAATAGGGTTTGTTGTCTTGTATCCCAAGACTTCCTTCCTCTTTCAGGAGTCATTTGGATGCCACCTTTATAAGAATAATCAGTAATACATGGAAGACTTCTCTTTGGGGTATTAATGTAGGGTATCTCTGAAGGAATGGCATGGATTGATTTGATTTTTTGATTTGATTATTTGATTTTTCTGTGTAAACCACTTTGTGAACTTTTTGGTTGAAAAGTGGTATATAAATACTGTTACTATTGACACACCAGGGCTGGCAAGTACTGTGGCATGTGGTGATTTTGTGATCCAAAGATGGGTCCCTGGAATGCCAATCTTAAGGAATGGCTCTAGAAACCAAATGCCCTCATGCAACAGTAGTTGCTCTTAATAAAAAGTATTTGCAAGCGGTCAGTTGCACATTCAGAAGCACACCCCTTTGAAAATAGTGCCATGTAGGTAGGTGCACATTTGAGTATTGGATTTACGCCCATGGTTTCTAATCCAGAAAGTGATATACACGCATGTAAGCCTGTTTCTGTGCAAGTGTCTCCTGGGTTGAATTGGGGCAAAGGGCTTGTTGCAAGTGGTGAATGAAAATGGGCACATGCTGAGAAGAGACTGGATTCTTTTTTTGCCTGGTTTGCTGGTTGAGAGAGTTCCTAAACTCTGGACTGTACTGTTTCAGCCATAGGCCAACTGGTTCTTGACAATAAATAGCGCCTACACCATGCTGTGATGCGATTGTGCTGTGCAATGGGAGTGGGGCTTTGCCCTTTGCAGCGCATCGGTGCAGTCAATGGATGGGAATTGTGTACGGTCAGGGGAGAACTGTAGGCTGCTTGGATAAATCAAATGGGAGAGTTCTGGGGGTTAAGAAAATGTCAGATTTGCTGAAAGTGAGTTATATGCTTGGGACCATAGCGGGGACAGTGTTCAATTGACTTGGTTACGCTTGTCTCCAGATGTGGTACTGGCTGCAGTGCTGTTTTTCAGATGTCTGTACAGCGGCCTGTTTCAGTGCTGAAATTTGTGATTTTTTTCTTTCAATACATATGAGGAAAGCACTTCTGATTTGTAAGTTTTAGCTGAGTAACAGATGAAGCTTTTGTTCTAAGCGGTTAAGAGATCTAGCGGAAACTTAGTCTACTTCCAGCACAGCTGGTTAGGTTTTTTGTGATGCAAGATGATTTAAATAATTGTGTAACTCATGGAAACAGCATGTGGTGGGAGCTTTGGAGCATATATTTCATAGATATGAGACAGGGAATGCTTTCTTCAGAGAATCACATTATTATATGTTTCTTTTAAATCAGGGATCTCTAAACTTTTTGTCCAAAGGGCCGCATCAAATACCTGGCACAGTGTTGAGGGCTGGGGGAAAAAAATAAATATAAAATTTAAATAAATACATTGAAACTTAGATGAGTGAATGAATGGGCTCAAATGTTCATGATTTCTCCAAGCACCAACATAGCCCAAGAAATAAAGCATACACTTAAATGGACCCCCATTCCCCCACCCCACAAGCACAACTCTGGTTTTGTTTGGTCAACTGGGCCACAGGCTCTCAGAGGCTGACCGCTGGCCGGATAGAGGCTCTCTGGGGGCCTTATCTGGCCCCCAGGCCGGGGTTTGGAGACCCCTGTTTTAAATGCATAAGGAATACAAACTGAGAGCAGTGGGCTGACTCTTAATACCCAAGAACAATTTTTTTGTACACCATTTTCATCTTGGCTGTTCTTTTTTTTAACTGCTTGGAATTGCTGTTGCCTCCAACAATAGGTAAAATAGGCAGTTGTCATTGGTTCCTGCAGATGTATTTACTTGCAGTCATTCGATTTAAGAAAAAACTGTAGATCAAACTAGGCTATTCTGCTCAGATTTGTCTCCTGGCCCATTTATCTCCTGCAAGTCTGTGCTGCTGCTTTAGTGACTAGCCATTGGGCTGGTGGTTCTGAGCTGGGGGGGGAGGAGAGAGAGTGACTTGGTGGGCTGAATGCCACTTACCTATTCCTTATCCTAGCAATTTTTTTTCTGCACTCATAAGCATTTGTTGTTCATATAAAAATGATGCTGGGACACCTAACTGATTTCCTTTTTTGAACTTGGGATAAAAAAGGATGACATTCATTGGGTAGCAGCTTAGACATTCTAAGTGAGATCCTGATTGATTTACAGCAGGGGTGTCCAAAGTTTTTGGCAGGAGGGCCACATCATCTCTCTGACACTGTGTCGAGGCCCCGGGGGAAAAAAGAATTAATTTACATTTAAAATTTGAATAAAGTTACATAAGTTTACATAAATGAATATATTAAAGATGAACAGCTCATGCAAGAGGTCAAACAGTCACCCTCACGCTGAAAGCTGTTGCGTTGAGCCAGTGTGGGCTCCAACAAATCTCCAGAGGGCTAGAGGCTCATTGGAGACTGGGGGCTCCCTGAGGGCCGCATTGAGAGTCCTTGAGGGCCGCAAGTGACCCCAGGGCCGGGGTTTGGGCACCCCTGATTTACAGTATTGGAAATACCAGCTGCACAGGCTACTGTAGACCCCTTGCCTCATTGCATTAAGAGCTTCTTCTTTGTTGTGTAAACAGATACTCTGCTGCAGGTTGTGGGAGACCTGTCTGCCTTATTAAGAGCCTCTTTGTTGCGCTTTGACCACTGTGGTATATGTGGTTAAGCAATGCATACCTGTATTGAAAATATCAGTTCAGAATTTTTCCAGGGTACCTGTATTAACGTGTGGAGCTCCAGTTCCTTGTTTGAAGAGTGTGTGTGTATTGCATTTTTTTTGCAGTGCAGCTTGGCTTCTGAGCCTTAGGTTTCAGTTTCACTGCAAAAGTGGAGGGCTGAGCTTTGTAATTTTGTCCTGCATAGGTGATATTAGCAGGTGACGAGATGCATCTGTTACACTGCTGTACTCTGGTTTCATTCAGAAATCATTGTGACATCGGAACCATACTATCCTGAATGCAGAGAGATAGGGAGGGGCCGTAACTCACTAGAAAAAGCACCTGCTCTGCATAGAGAAGTTTTCCCTATTCAATCCCTGGGGTCTCCAGCTAAGAGAAAAAAAGGCAAGAAAGATGTGTAAAGTCTTTTGCAAACTGCTCATGCAATACAAATGTGTGCATATTTTTCAGTGGCTTGGATCTAAGGGACAGTGAAGGGAAGGGGGAATGATTGAGTGCTGTTCTGTCAGTCCTGTGCTAGTGGAAGACCTCTTGCAACATAAAGATTTAATGTATTGGCGGTGCAATATATGATATAAATGGGAGCTCTTTTTCCTTCGTAGCAACCATGGGTGCAGTGGGTGTGTACAACTGGCTTCCCAGCATGATTGAAATCTCCAGCTGGCAAGTCCCCTTCTCATTGTGTCCACAGTTGCAAGTGTCAACACTTTTGCTTCCCCTTCTCCGGTGCATATTTCGTGCTGCAGGGTCACCTAGCAATGCCACTGTCTGCTTCCAGACACCTTTGTCTTGCAGTGGCCCTATGTTGAATGCTGCTTCCTTCCCTTTCAGAAATGGATGTCTTGGGCAGTTGAGTGGACGGAGCACAATTGCAAAACTATGGGCATAGCCCTAACCCACTTTCCAGCACCAACATAAGGGCAACGTATCTCCGAGGGAAGGGAACAAACATTCCCTTACTTTGAGGGGGGCTCTGTGAGTGCCACCCAGCTGCAGGATGCAGCACCTGTCCCATTGGCACAGCTGTGCCAGTGCTAGAAAGTTGGTGTGGATTTGGGCCGTACCTTGAAAGACACACAAAAAGTCCCCCACACCTGTTTTGCTGAGACCAGGACACACCTGAAGCGTCTCCTTAAAGAAATGTATAGCCATCTTCATTTTTAAAAATGTGGTGGTTTAGAATTGGGTAATGTTTTAGAACCTGCTTTTCTGCTGTTCCCTGGAATGTGTCTGCTTGAGGTGGGAGGTCAGGGCTGTGCTAGCTAAGCTATAGGAACTGCTATCTTTTCACTACCTTGTGATGCAGAAGTAATTCTGCTGCAGTTGCCAGCCACAGGAAGAATCCTCCTATTGGATATCCGTGAGCTTGGCACCTGTGGGCAGAATCCTAACCAGGTCTCAGAAGTACTGTAGATGCTTATAGTAAGTGAAATTGTTGCCAAGTAATCAAGCTCCAATTATCACTTCGGCTTATCTCTGGTCAATCAGAGGGCAGAACCTTTTAACTCTGAACAGTTTCCTTTCTTCCCTAAGCTTAGGCAGGCAGCTGGTTAGTTGCTATAGTTACTTTCCTGGGGCATTCCAGCCAAAGTTAACCTTTTATTCCCCTCCGTTTCCTTTTGCTGCTGCAACCTGATTCCCTTTTGCAAAGGCTTTGCATTTGGCAGAGGTCTTTCTTTTTCAACACCAGGATGGGATCAGCTTTCCATTTGAAGCAACAATTCCCAGGCTACAATTCAATGCAGCATTACTTAAGAATAACACCCATGGAAAGCAGTGGGTCTACTTCTGAGTAAAAAGGGTTGCAAATGTATGCAACTGCATCACTCTGCTGTGAATTTAATTGCACACTCCCAGTTATGTGTTATGGGTTGTATGCTGTATGTAGAGCTTCTGGCTTAACACACCAGACACCTTAAAGGTGGATTTGATTCATGGTTCTCATGCAGTGGTTCCCAACCTTTTTCACTTGCATATCCCTTGGCAGCCTATTTCCATAAATTGTACTTTCCATATTAGCAAAATATTTGTAATTAATAATACAAGCCCTCATCTCCTCTCAGACTTCATGTATTCATCACATATTTTCTCTTTTCATCTGTTTGAAGAACAGAAGACTCTGCCTTTGCACTGTTTTGCACCAGAAGTGTGCTGAGAAATTCTGGGTGATTGATCACTTTCCATATTATGTTTCAGCTCTTTTACTGAGCTGGTTTTCAATCACTGGTTCATACATGAATTGATGACCAAAAACTAGCTATTGGTAGGGCTTTCACAGCCAACTAGCTACCTCCCTTCCTGCCTTGCAGGTCCTTGCAAGGCATTCTGGAGCATGACCTGCCTTTTTCTGCCATTATTCCATTCTTTTTCAAGTACCCCTAAAGGTTCTGTTGAGTGACCCTGGAGTACATGACTACCAGGTTGGGAACCACTGTTTTACTGCTATGTTGTTTACAGTGCACTTAGTGTTTACAAAAAGGTGGTGAAGACCAGAATTTAAAAAGAATAAAAATGTAACTTATGATCATTTACTATGTTTTTAATAAATTAGAGACTACAGTTCTTAAGTAACAATTAGTGGTAGGCTATTTTTCAGGATCTGGCCTCAGGTAAAATCAGACCAAACAATAGTTAGACACCCCCTTAAGTTTAACCCCCGACTTCTCTGAGGGTCATAGAAAATTCCATGATTTTTGACTCAAAACCTCCCCTCGACTTATCTGTGGGGTCGACTTATAGGCCATTATCTGTGGTAATTCACATAATGAATTGGGGTGAGTGCTTTTTGAGCTTTCATTCATATTTCTTGTATTTTTCTCTGTCAATAGGCAAAATAAGCAAAACAAGAGATATGAATGCTTGTTGTAGGAAATAAAAAGATTTTAACAAGTAAAGATTTCAGATACATTTCTGCCACACAGACTGGCAGTGTGTGTGTGTGTGTTTAATCTTGTGCATGCTTGTTGTGGCTGCTGCGTATTTTGGGGGGATTGATGCAGAAGCATTTTCAAGCCAAAGCAGGTTTTAAAATGGTCATTTCAGGATAGGACATGAACTGAATGAGAGGGAGTGTGAAGGTGTGTCTCATCATTAACATGAGAAATGGCTTGAGAGAAGAGAGCTTCTGTAAAAGACAAGAAATTTCTGTTTCTGTTTTGCAGTACAGTCTAGCCTATTTATACATGGATTTTTTATACACGGATTTGACTGAACACGAATGGCTCCTGCAAATGAGAAGGAATGTGCTGATCCCTGGAGAAGGGGAAAATGCACCCCTTTAAAATCAGTTTTAAAAACTGAGCAGTCCTTTAACAATAGCCTCCTTAATGAGAGAGAGAGAGAGAGAGAGAGAGAGAGAGAGAGAGAGAGAGAGAGAGGGCAGCAGGCTGACAATCCCTTCCCCCTGAGTACATGAAAGAAAGATATTTTGCATTGGTGAAGGGATGGGTCGGAGTGAAGCCTTTCTAAGCACTTTGAGAGAGGCTGATTGTTGGATTGTCCTCTTAATGACTCCATCTTAACATCACAAAGGTCAGCAAGGCTGTTTTTAAATCACCTGAGCAAAAGGACTTTGTTTTTTAAATTGATTTGCTATAGTGCTGTGGTTTTTTGCCATCCACATGAGTGCTTGGAACACATGGAATAATGAGGCTCAACTTGTACTGTAATATAAACTGCTCACAGAGCCAGTCCATGGTTCCATTTAACCCGGATTCATAGAATCATAGAGTTGCAAGGGTCGTAATAGGTCATCTAGTCCAGGGGTGCTCAATACGTCGATCGCAATTGACCGGTCAAGCGCGAGGCAAAATGAGTCGATTGCAAGCTTCTCTCCCGTCCACGCATCCCTGGGAGAGAGCTCCTGTCCACGCATCCCTAGGAGTGAGCCCCGTTGACTCTACTGGGGCTGACTGGTGAGTAGACCTGGAGAGGAGCCGCTGGCAGGCTTCTCTCCCGTCCACGCATCCCGGGGAGTGAGCCCCGTTGACTCTACTGGGGCTGACTCAGGAGTAGACCTGGAGAGGAGCCACTGGCAGGCTTTTCTCCAGTCCACGCATCCCTGGGAGTGAGCCCCGTTGACTCTACTGGGGCTGACTTACCTTTCCCCAGTTTTTGCACTGGTATGTATGGAGATCAGCCCCCCCCCCCCAACTTCCATCTGTTGGTTCTGTGTGCAAGGGGTTTTGCACTGGTCTTGCTGTGATGTCTATATAGAGATCTTCCCTCCCCCACACCTTTCCCCTGTTTTTGCACTGGTCTGTTTAGAGATCTGCTCCCCCCCCCCACTTGTGTTGGAATCGAGGAAGATCTGGTGAGGAGGTAGATGTGGTGTCAGCAGTGGCCCCTTTAAGGGTAAGGCCTGGGCATCCAGCAGAGTGTGCTGCACAGCTGCAGCCACTTGAAGGCAATAGGGCCCTCAGGGATATAAGAGCACCTGAGGCAGGAAGGGCTCCACTTATTTATGTGAGTCAGCCTTTTCCTACATGAAGATCATTAAGTCCAAGTACTGTTCCACCATGACTGATGAACATTTGGAAGTGTGCTTGAGGTTGGCTGTCAGCAGCTACTGTCAGGACTATGCATCCTTGGCTGATTCACTTCAGTGCAAGTCATCAAAGTAAACTCAAAAAAAATGTTTATAGTTAATTATGTTGTGTTGTGCAATATTGGCTCATGCGGTTATGCAAGGTACACCAACATACATTGTATACATAAATGTTATATGTTATGATGGCGCGAACATTGTAAAAAATCTCTGGTAGATCTCTGGGCCTTGCTGGGTTTCAAAGTAGCTCTCGAGCCAAAAAAGTGCGAGCACCCCTGATCTAGTCCAACCTTAGGCAGGAAATCTTAGAGCATCCCCAACAGGTGCTTGTTGAGCTTCTGCTTGAATTTCTCCAGTGAGGGAGTCCACCATCTCTCTCTGCAATCTGTTCCACTGCCGAACTGCCCTCTAATAATTTCCTAATGTCTAATCGAAATCTCCTCTCTTGTTATTTGTATCCGTTGGTTCTACTTCTAGATTCCATTGCATTCGTTAATAATGCCTTGAATGTCAGAGGAGCCACTGACATTTCTAAACTCTGCGTTGGGCACTAACAGGGTTAAATACGTCCTTGCAACCTAAATTGTAATTGCCTGACAATTTGACTTTTATGGGGTTTATTGCCTTACGTACTGGGCGCTTCCCTCCAAAGCGTGATGTACTTTAAAAAGAGGCTTCTGTTGCTTGGAAATGTGTTTGCTTTTCTTTAAGCTTCTACCCATTCATTTTGCACAAGGTTACCCCAGACTGTGTGTTCAAGAAATATCAATACTCTCTCTCCTGCCTTTGGAGGAAGTACTGACAATTCAAAGATGAGCAATGGTAGTTTCTGTCTTTTTCTTTTTTTAATGTCAGGGTATTTAGGGTACACTAGGGAGACATTTGCAAAAAAAAAAAAAAAAAAAAAACACTGGGAAAAGAAAACAACTCGTATGTCAGGGTGGGTAGCAACTCTCCTTGTTAAATGTAAAAGCGCTGCCACTTTAAAAGGTGCCTCTTTGCCCTTAGAGATTTCAAACCTGGGGATCTGAGATCTTCAGACAAACCTGCATATAAACTTGACCTGAAAGCCAACCAGTTGTAATAATCCGATTCAATTTTATTATCTGCAGGCAGAACTCACAGGCATCAAATGGCGAAGGTATAACTTTGAAGGCCATGGAGACTGTGGTCCTATCATCTCAGCCCCTGCTCAGGATGATCCCATTCTTCTCAGCTTCATCCGCTGTCTGCAGGCCAATCTGCTGTGCGTCTGGCGCCGTGATGTCAAACCAGACTGCAAGGAGTTATGGATATTCTGGTGGGGAGACGAGCCGAACTTAGTCGATGTGATACATTGTGAGCTGCACAGTGAGTATCTTCTGTCTGCTTTACTCGTCCTCTGTCTTAAAATCTGATTGTACGGTTTAAATTTCTATTCTTTGTGGTTGTCAGGGTTTGTTTACGTAGAAGATGTGTGAAATCAATTTTTGATCAGAAATGAATTGCCCTTGGTTAGGTTAAACAGTATTTTCTATACTTCCTTCTGAGGATTAATTTTTGCTTTCGTACCATCTGCAGTAACCGTTTGGAGACTTGCCAAGATAGGGGGCATGTCAGGCTTTCTGTGTGGATGATACTGTGGCTGCCTGTCAACCAGCTGAACGCTGCCATTGGTTGGATCCTGGGTAACTTCTGTGCCTGGGCTTGCTGGACTGGGTGCTCTGCTGGGAATTGTGGGGGGGGGGGGTCCTCTAATTGCTGCGCCACAGGCTGGTGGGGGATAACTGTGCGTTGTGTGGCCATATTACAGTTGCTGCTGGTGGCATGTTTCCTGAGCCTCTACAGCATTCTTGCATAGAGACACCGTGCCCTATTTAACCCACCTGTGAACACATGCGTTCTAATACTGGCTTGTTTTTATGGCTTTGAGTAGGAGTGCTGAACTAATCCCCCTCCTTGGGGGGGGGGGGCTTTTAGCTCCCCCTTGATTTTTTTTTTTTTGGGGTGGGGGAACTATGTACAGAGTGGGATATGTCAGAAAATAGAGTCAGTGTCTTAAGGCAACCAGGATGCCACTTCCTCACCTTGATCCATTTGCGGATTGTTGACAGCTTGTGAATATGCAGCTGAACATGTAACCAGCCTCTCAAGCTGCCTGCTGCAACCTTCTCTCTGGTCTTCCGTTGCCCTCTCTTCCACACCCTCATCTCCATCCAGCATTCTCTTGCAGTTTGCCTCTCTCCTTGCTCTGATCACGTCATGCCCCCTTTTTAGATCCTGACACTGGCTTCCTGTCTGCTCCCAAATCTGGTACAAACATCTGGTCTTTACCTTCTGAGCCTTTTGTGGCCTTGTCCCACCTTCGGCTCTAGTTTTCCTCTAACCTTTGCTGTTCCAGCTGCACGATTTTCAATTGCCAAAGGCTGCAATCCTAACCACACTTTCCTGAGAATAAGCCCCATTGAACAAAATAGGACTTACTTCTGAGTAGACCTGGTTAGGATTGTGCCCTAAGTGTCTCTGACTTCCACCTCTTGCTGTCCCTTATGCCTAGGGGAAGCCCTTCCAGATTGCAGCTAGGAAACCTCTTCTCTCCCTTTATGCCACCTTCTCTCCCTTTATGCCACTCCCTTTATGCCAGTCTTTGGCACTATCCACAGCCCTTTTACCTTCTTGCAGCAAAACCTATGTATGTGTACCTGAAATAATGGCATGCTCATCTTCGTTTACCTTGGTCCCTCTCCCTTCCCCATCCTCTGCCATGTCCTTGTTTCTGATTTTTGTTTGTGAACTCCTTAGGGCAGTGATCTGTTCTCTTCTGTTGTAAAACCATGGTGCTGTATGAACTTAAGAACACAGTGAAAATACCTGAATTTGCATTCCTGCCTATGTTCTGTCCCAACTAGTCATAAGTGGGATTACACGCAGCTAGCGCTGCTTTGGTGTGGAAGCCTTCACTGATGGAGCTGGTGGACAGTGAAACAGCCAGTGTATCAAAACAGTTGGCATTCCTGGTGGCCTGCTCCTGCGTGTGTCTTCTTTAGAATGTGCCAGGAAGTGAACCTGTATGTGATGCGGTCACTTCCTAGCACTTTTTTTAAAAAAATAAAATAGCGTCAGCAAGAACTGGCTGCTGAGAAGACCAGGAGTGCTTTGAGCAATGCTGAACCTTCCACCGCCCACAGAAGAAAGTCCCCCAGGCGCCACACAAAATTCAAGGTCACCAGTGGTGACTGAGCAGGCCTAGAAACAGACATGGTGTTAGCACGGTGCTCTATTGCCGATCGCTTCATTGTGCCGGGGGGCTGCGGTTGTGGAAGTCAAGCGTGGCTGCATGCTGGCGTTGTCATGCGCGGGTCTGTACAAAAAGCATGTCTTCCAGAAGACCAGATTGTTTGTTCGGCGAGGGGACCGGAGAAATCTCAGTACAGGGCTGGCTTTTGTGTGCCTCTTGGCCTATTTTATGCAGGTAGCAGTGCGTTCATGTATAATTGAGGAGACGGCTCAGAAGTGCTGCATCAAGCGATTCGGGGGCTGTGAATTTTTTATGAGGCACCTGTTCGGAGTGGAAGCCTGGGTGACATTCCTACTTACCCAGCTAAGCTTTAATAATATGTTTTCTCTTTATGAATGTAGTTTATTTAATATTTCAAGTGCAGGTTGGGGCTTAAGCGTGTGCTGCGATCATCTCCTTGGAAGGAAATGGCAGCTTACCGTATCCTTGGCTGCTGTAAAAAGGTGTCCCTGGTTTCTATGTGATGCTTTAAGTAACAGTGTGTGTGGCAATTTTGCTGTTTTTTGGAGCCTCGCTGTAAATTGAAAAAAAACATGCAACATCTGAGGAGTGGGACTTGTCACCATGTGCGAGGTGTGTGTGTGTTTGTGTTTCTGCACTTCATCTGTGAGGCTGTAATCCATCTCAAAGAAATAATTATAGCACCTGTCTGTTGGTTGGGATTCAGGCAAGATAACAAGAACCGTGCAGCTAAGCACGTCTGCAAGGGGGAAAAAAGGGGGAAATAAAATCAAAACAAAAGGAAGCCTCCAGAAATAGATGAGTAGCGTTGCTGTCTGGAATCATCAAGTTGAAAGGGGTGGGGAACCTACAGGGTGGCCACAGATTGGTTGGATTTGGAATTGCAGCTGTTTAAGCCTGTTTAGGGACTTGGTGGCCTCTTTGCAGACCACGTTTCTTTCCACTGATGTCTATTTCTTGGGCTGTGCCATTAAGGAGTAGGGTGTCTGTGCAAACACTTGATTCCAACCATGATGTGCACCTCATTGCCTTTTGCTTTGGTCTCTAGGATAGCCTTGTAGGACACACTGACCTCAGGACAAGTTCACTGGGTCAACCCTAGACATGAGTACACCCCTTCCTTTGCCTTGATGTTAGCTGAGGTCTGCTTGAGAAGGGCGCTCTTAATGGACAAGCTGGGACAGGCCTTCAACCCCCCTTGTGGTCTGCTCTTCAGTGGTGATTTAACTTGACATGACAGCATAAGAGGAAGAGGGTTGGGAGCAAGAGCCCTGACAAAAGCGACAAGTAGGGTTCTTGAGGGTGGTTACAAGTTCTGGTTTGAAAGTTTGCTTCTAGCCGGGAGGTCAGAATTGGAGCATGTGAAGGGCAGGGGAGTGTTTGAACCTGATTTGTGGACACAGATTGCCCCACTGTGGTTGGCTTTCGCATTGAATCATGCCCCAGGTTCAGTTCAGACATCCCACCGAACCTTGGCTAGTGTTGACTGAATCTCAGAGAGCAAACTGTCCAGACCTACAGGTGAGTTGCCACAGAGAGCTCCTTGCCTGCTTTCACTTTCCATCTGCTCAGCACTGCTGTTTGTGTGGTTTAACAGTCTCCAGAGGCTTGTCGGTTCGGACATCGTGCCAAACCAGAGCTAGGCTTCCTGTTCAGGAGTCAAGGAATTAATATTGTGGGTGTTTGCATATGTCAGAATTGTGTCAGGTGGGAGTGGCAGAGACAGCCCAGAAAACCCTGTAGTTGTTTGCATTTGGTGGGCCTTTAAAACAGAGGGAGAGCATGTGCACAGCTATTCTCACTTGATGTAGAAAGCAGGTCAGGGCTCTCTGTGGTTTTTCACCTCTTCCAAGTTTAAAGGGCTGTAACTGGTATCTGCCCTGCAAGCACTTAAAGCTACATCCTACAAGTAACAATGTGCTTTTTGATCCCTGAGTGTTTACCACACCAAGAATTTATTTGCAACTTTTTAATGCAAGGTGGGATTCAAACCCTCGTTGCAGTCTCTGATTTGGAAGGCTTGTCTTCTAATTCTAGACATAGTGAGTGGACTGTACTTACTCACTGACTTTGCACATGCTCAGAAGGCTTCTCTCTGGAGAGAGGCATGTTTTTCAGGGCTCCTGTGCCCTGACCATTTCAGTTCGTTAGGATGGTAAAATGTTGATCATGAAGCCCAAAGTTAAAGCTTTTGCACTTAATTATATTCTGAAGCGGAGGCCATTATAATGCTACTCCAACATCTGGTTGTCATCTTGGGAGCAGAATAAGCTGTTACTTGGCCAGAGTTGCAGCCTCTGTGTAGGTTGCTGGGCATTTCCTGGACATCTTATTTCTTTGCCATCTGCAGCCCAGTTCCTGCACATTCCATACATGTATATTTAACTTTCTTCCTTCCTCAGGAAATGAGAACAGGGAGTTCACAAAGGATTTTAAAAAATGTTTTTGGGCTTATTGCAGTTTATGAAGAGGCATGAATGTATAAAAACTTCCCCATGGAGAAGGGGGGTTAGGGGTGTGTGTGTGAGTTTTGTTGAATTTGAACAACGTGTTGATGCTTTTTTGGGGGGGGAGAGGGAGAGATGGAGTCAGCTAGTCAATTTTGGCCTGCTTTATAGTGCTCTACTGCAGTATGTATTCATGTCAATTAGGATAGATTAATTTCTTTCTCTTGCACATACAAGTTATGACAATTAAAAACAGGAAGCTGCCTTTATTCTGTCAGAAAAGTCATTCATCCAGCTCTTTTGTCATTTCTGAGTGCTGGGAGGGGCACTCAGGAGTGCACTGGGGGGGGGGAACCTAGGAGTGCCTGGGTAGGCCTCTTGCAGCCATGCTACCTGCAATCCTTTTCTCCTGGAGATGTCAGGGATGTAAGCTGTGACCCTCAGGTAGCAAAGCTTGTGCTCTTCCACTGAGCTGTGACCTGTCCCTAAAGCTTACCTGTTCATAGTTTTGCTCTCCGTGCAAGAAAAGCTCTACTGCAAAGCCACTGGGTCATGCAGCTCATCTGCTATTTTGCACTATTATGGCAAGAAAGCAAACAAAATATGCACTAGTGTGAAGAGTATTTATGACACATTTCAACAAAGTGGTTTATATAGCACAATAAATAATTGGGTTTCCCATCTGCTAAAGGCTCAAAGAGATGCAGAAGATGAACCAGCAAACAGACACTTGAAAAGATGCTCTGCAGGAGTAAATGGGGGCAGTGGATCTCTCCTCCTAAATACAAGGGAAGCATCACTTCAAGAGGTGCCTCTCTGCCCAGTAGACAGGAGCACAATCCATGTCTGTTTAGGATAAGTATAGAGAGTGTGCTGAACAGAAACTTTTCCTTTCACATGTAAGGACATGAAGAACACCATCCTGAGTGCTCCTTTGGCAAGCACAAGTCCCTTGTGCCGGCCTGGGAGTGTCACAAATGTGCTATAAGGCACATTTGCTCCTCCTTGTGAGTTGGGGAGGCTGGTGCAAGGATGTGCGCCAGCCTCCCTCTGATGTAGCAAGCCCTGGGACTGGTCAGTTTGCGCTGGGCAAGTCAGGCCAGAGTGGGCGTCTGGGGAGGCTGAAACAGTTGTTCTAGAATGGGGGGGGGGAGGTGGGCAGGACAGTGGGTGACCCAGGACCGAGTTGGGGGTGGGGGAAGGATCTGGCACTTGGTCCTGATTCTAATCCCACTGCCAAGTGACCCAGTGCGGTGCCAGGTTGCTCAGATCTGTGCCACCTCTTCAGGTGTTGCAGATCCAAGTAGCCCCACTGGGGTTGCTGCGGCATTACCTGGCATTCATAGCAAAACTATTAACTTGCCCTGGGCTGAGCCGCAGCCAGCCCCTAACCCTGTGCAAGATACAGCATGGGTCTACCTGTAAAGAGCGAGCAGAACTAGGCCAAGGTCTGACTCCATTTTGTGAGCTGCATTCATCTTGGAGAGAACAGTAATGCTAAGTCTGAGCTGGTGGAAAATCATCTTGGCTTGTAAAAACAGAAAGGATTTTGCTCTTTTCGGTGTTTCTTCTGGCCAAGGGAATGCTGAGGGAGTAGCTGTGAAACGAGGTACCAAGGACATCACAATTATCAGAACTTTAACTGTGCCAGTTTCCCAATTGGTGAACCTGCAACTGTGAAGGTACCACTTAAAGAGCTACAGAGTGACTTGTAGTGATCCCGGGCATTGCATCACCCCATCTGGCGATGTCTGCCTATCTCTTGATTGGGTATTTGTTGATCTAAGGCAGAGGTGTCCAAAGTTTTTGGCAAGAGGGCCACATCATCTCTCTGACACTGTGTCAGGGGCCGGGGGAAAAATAATTAATTTACATTTAAAATTTGAATAAATTTACATAAGTTTACATAAATGAATATATTAAAGATGAACATATAAATAAATGAAGGTCTTGCAATAGCTCAATGCCTATAAAAGGCCTTGCACAAAGCAAGGCTGGCCTTTCCTTTGCTGCCGCTACTGTGTCACAGATGTGAAACAGCAAACGGTGGAGGAAGCCCTCATCCCATAGCTCACGCGAGAGGTCAAACAGTCGCCCTCACACTGAGAGCACATGCGTTGGGCCGGTGAGGGCTCCAGCAAGTCTCCAGAGGGCCAGGGGCTCATTGGAGACTGGGGAGTCCCTGAGGGCCGCATTGGGAGTCCTTGAGGGCCGCAAATGGTCCCAGGGCCGGGGTTTGGGCACCCCTGGTCTAAGGGTATAAAGAGGAACCTGAGAGGTGTGTCTTTGTTTGGCATTTTTGGAAATCTTTGGAAGCCATCCTACATGCTTTGTCCCTTTCAGCAGGGACATGGAGATTGACCAGGCTTTGGAGGACAGGTGAAAACAGACCACAGGGGTGCATGTTTTTCGGAGTAGCTGAGACACTTAGCTAAACTATACAGAGTGCCCAAGCTATTCCTTCTTCCAAAAATGTAGACAAGTGTGAGTACAAAACAGAGCACATTTTAGTCCCTTTAACTGAAGGCACACCTTCTAACAGAGTAGATTAGCCCTTAAAGGTCCTCTTACAGTCACCACCCAGAGAGGTAAGGACCAGTGGTGAACAGCTCCTGGGGAACTGCCAGCCTCTTGGTCAAACAATAGTTTAACAGGCTGCTAACAGCCCTAATTAACAGGACTCAACAAGGTAGCATACAAAACTTCAGGCAGGGTTTAGCATGGACCCAGTTCCCTCTCCAATATACACAGTAAACAAACTGGATGGCTTAATTGGTTTTATTGAAACACAAAATGGTTACAGTTGCATCTCTTTTAGGAAGAGACCTAATACAGACAGCTCAATTAACATAACAAACCTAAAGCTCCTAGGCTATGCTGAACCTGACACTTACAAAACTTAAGCCCTCAAAGCATAGCAGGGTATAGTTTCTATCTGTGCCATAGTCTTGTGTTGGAAAACTTCTATCTTAGCCCAGGCAGCAAGTTCCTGTAGGGCAGTGGTTCTTGAACTTTTCCGGCTCATGCCTCCCCTGATCCTTGTGGCCATTGGCCCCAGCTCCCCATTACAACACCTCACCTCAGTTACCCCCCAAATGGGGATGAAGGTGTTATAATTATACCCTAGAAACAAACAAACAAACAAAAAACAGCTGCCACAACTCTGAGGCTGCCAGCACTCAGCACTGCAATCCTAACCTCACTTTCCTGGGAGTAAGTCCCATTGAACACAATAGGACTTACTTCTGAGTAGACCTAGCTAGGATTGTGCCTTTTGTCTTACAATAGCAGTCAACAGAGTACCCCCCCCCCCCCCAAGGAGGCAGGAGGAAAAAGGGGATGGCTGACAAGGAATGGGGATTTTTATTTTTAATCAATTTTTGGTGACAAAGACATCAAGAGTGGCTTTTTTTCTTTTTTGAAGGGGGAGGAAAAAGAGAAAGGTGAGGATCCTTCGTTAAGCTGACACAGACCCCAAGCCTATGTAGGTCTGCTCAGAAGTAAGTTCCATTTGAGTCATTGGGGCTTACTCCCAGGAAAGCGTGGAAAGGATTGCAGCCACATAGAGCAAGATTACAACTCACCCCAAAGCAGATGGGGGCTGCTCACACACACACACCCCAGCAGATGCCATCCCATTCCCCCCAGGCAAGACGGAGGAATACAGGCTGGGGCAGTTGGACCCCCCCCCACTAAGAGCAGACGGGCTCCTTCCTTCGCTGAGCTGCTCTTCCCTCCCAGTTTGAAGCCTGCCAGGAGCGAGCCCTGTGCTGATGAGGTGCAGCACCTCCGCTGCTACCCAGCCAGCCTTTGCTCCCACCTCCCCCCACCATGTTTCACACACCCACCCCACGCTGCCCTACCCACCTCGCTCACAGCCACAGAAAAGCTGAGCAGCTGTGCCCACCTCTCTCTCCCAGATGACTTAGGATGTCCCTGGGAGCAAAACTTACTCTACCCTCCCAGTTTGAAGCCTGCCAGGAGTGCGCCCTGTGCTGATGAGATGCAGCACCTCCACACTCTTCTCCTCTCCTCCAGCCTTGACCAATCACAGGATGTCCAGGATGAGGGGCACACTGGGAAATGTAGTCCTTGGGGCGAGGTTGCACATGGAGAGAGCTCCATGATGAGATGCGGCACCTCCGCAGCTACCCAGCCAGCCTTCTCTCCCACCTCCCCCCACCATGTTTCACACTGCCCCACCCACCTCTTTCTCAGCCTTGGAAAAGCAGCAAATCAGGAGGCAGCACCTGCAGCTGAGCTGAGCAGAGCAAAGCAGAGTAGCTGTGGCTACCTCTCTCCCCAGATGCCTCACAATGCCCCTGTTGGCTAGCCACGCCTCCCTAGGGAGGCAGGACACACAGGTTGAATACCTCAGCTGTAGGGCATAGCCTGTCCTGTGGCGTTTTAATTCGACTTCTTACCCCCTTGTTTTTTTTCACACCACCAGACTGTCTGTTCCAGCATAGGTTAGGATTTGGCTGCCTGCACTTAAGTGTGAATGCCCCTAGTTTTCCAAAACTTAGGAATTTACTGGGTTCCACAGGTGTTTTTTTTTTTTTTTTTGTAGCATGGAAAGTGGATGTCCAGTGTGCTATCTACACACTCACAATCTGCAGAATGATAAATGACTTACTGTATCATTTTTACAGCGTTTGAGCTCAGGTTACATATTTTTACCTCTAGTTTGCTCTTCTGCATAGAAAGGCAGGTTTTTAGCTTGGTGTTTTGATAGAAAAATCCATTATCGTCGATCAAAACACTGAACTAAAGCCTGCTTTTCTATGTAAAAGAGAAAACTGGGGGCAAAATTATGTAACCTGAGCTCAAGCATGGTTAATATGTCAGTTTTTAAAAGTGCTACCTGTAAGTTTTAAAAGGTTTATAAGTGCAGACTTCAATGTGTATGTTGATTGCATTTATGTAGATATATTAAGTCCCTAAAAATAACCTAGTTACTAAAAAGTTTAAAATAAAAAAACTTTTAGAAATGATTTCTTTTTCACACTAATATTTATGGGACTTTCAAGGGAAAGCTTCTGATATGGAACTATGGCTGCAATCCTATGCATGCTTTCCTGGGAGTCAACCTCATTGAACTCAGTGGGACTTACTTCTGAGTAGACACACCTAGGATTGGGCTGCCAGTCTCTTATCTTTGCACTTGTAGCTCAGTTCAACTAAGGTGTGATGTATCCCAGTGAACTCTTCTTTCATTGTAGGAGATTAGGAAATTGGCATGGCATTCTTGAGAAAAACCTCAGGCTGTTGTTGTTGCGTTTTTGACCACCTTTAATGCTCTGCAAGGGGTGTGTGTACATGTGCACTCTAACTTTTGTGAGCACACTTCAAAGACTCCATGGGAAATCGGGGAGTCCAAAGAAATCCCAGTGGAGTTTTCTTGTGCAGTGGGAATTTATTTTAGAAATGGGCTATGTCAGAATGCCAGATGCTGGGGAGGGCATCAGGATGCAGATCTCTTGTTGTCTTGTGTGCTCCCTGGGGCATTTGGTGGGCCGCTGTGAGATACAGGAAGCTGGATTAGATGGGGCCTATGGCCTGATCCAGCAGGGTTGTTCTTATGACTTAACCTGCCTTTTCCTCTGCAGCCTCTTGTGCTCCCCCCCTCCAAAAATGTCTAGAAGATCAGGAGATTACATCATCATGTAATATCTTGGGGGCAGCCAAATTTGCTGTCTTCTCATGCAGGGGCTCTTTGGGCTGTATTTATTTACAGTATACGGAAGCGCTCATTGTTTTGGCAATAACCTAAACGATACTTACAGTTCTGAAATGAGATTCAGTGTAGTGTAGTAGGTAATTACATACTCCAAAGAAGAGAAAAACAAAACAAAAACACACCCCCAACCCTTGTCGAACTCGGCAACAAATAATCACATATTATGAGGGAAAATGTCTGCAGTATTTTAGCTTAAACCTTGTCGTCTAAGTACTTGAAAGTAATTGCAAGAACTATTAAATGTGGTTGGAATTAGTTGGTGTTGAGACCAAGCTGAGGTCCAACTTTTGAAAGTAAATAAAATCAATGTGTTACCACGGGCAAGTTACTGAACCATGTAATTAGTTTTTTGTCCCCCCTTGAAAATAAGACATTTTACTAAGGCAGCAGCAAAGCAGTAGGTAAAGGATTTATATTCTAGTTCTATGAAAATTAAGCAATCATTAAAAGATCGCATTTTTAAAAAAGGTTGCCTTAGGGAGAAAAATCTAATCAGGAGGGCTTTGGGGTTTTTATTTTTGCTGTGTATTGGTAAAATTGGAGCAGTATCTTATGCACTACTAGATGTGTTTGCTTTAGGGGGAATCCTTTTTTTTCTAGTGACATGAAGTCACTTAACTGTGTAAAGTAAATCTAAGTTAGCTTCCAGTGAGATGTACATTAATAGAATTCATTGCTAATGTCTCTGTTGCGTACTGTGTCACCCTATGAACAAAGACACAGCTAATCTTACAAACAGATGAACTGTTACCTTACAATGTAGGTTTTCTTGTTACAACCAATAATTATTACTTTCTTAGTGATTCACACTGTTGTTAAGAGTCTTTGGGAATATGTTCTCATTTTGTCTGGTAAGAAACAAATAGGGTGTCACTTCTCATTAAAGTTCAAGCATGTTAGTTCTTTTGTCCTGGAGCCTCAGAACAAACTTCAAAAATACTCTTAGTTCTGATTTGTTTTGTTCACCTCATTAGCTGAGATTAGAGCTCCAATATATCATTTTTTTGGTGTTCCTTTATAGGTCTACAATGCATTTACACTGTAGACAACACAATGTGTGTATTTTGGGGTGTAGAGATTGGGTTTGTTCCGCTTTGTCCATTATGGAGCCAGGGAACAGTAGGGAACAGCACTGATGTCGCACACCCAGGAAGCAAGAAAAGGATGAGAGGAAGAGGGAGACAGTTTCCCACTTAGGGCTAAGTTCTTAGTTGATGAGGAACAAGCAAAACAAACAAAAAGCGGTCTAGGGAAGCCTCCTTTCAAACAGCTTCTGGGTTCAGTAAAGACTAGTGGAATGCCTGATGCCAGGTTCTCTGGAAGCACGGTTCCTATATGTGGTCATCTCTTCCTCCTTGCGCAGCATTAGGTTTCCGTCACTGCTGATGCATGGGTGCTCGGGGTGGTCAGCAAAGGCTACAGCTTTTGGGCTGACACCTGCTCCGAGGGTGTCCACTGGGGGTGTTAGTGGCCAGTTTTCTTTAGGAGGTGTTTTCTTTACCCTTATCTGAATGGAATCCCTTATCAAATTGCGGTCCAAAGCATAGTCCCTACGGGATGGTCAGATACCCTTATGTACCTACACTTGTTGGGGCCTGTAGTAAACTAGGAAATAAAGTGTGATCAGTCCTACACAGTCACTGGAAGAGGAGGGCACATGGATGGAACCATGATGCAAGGCAGTTGGTCCAGGGAGGAAGCACGGTACTGCATTTGGCCTGGGTTTGGTGCTATATGCCTGGCACAGCTGGAATTAACCCATTTTTGCCCAACCCACAGGTATACACATTCGGTCCCTGTTGTGTATATGCAGTGCTGGGCAGAGGTGGCTTAAGGAGTCCAATCCATGGCAGACTTGTGTTGGTCAGAACCAACAAAGGCTAAGGTATGCATCAGCTGGCTGGGAGGAACCCATATGGGCAAATCTTATGCCTTTCCTGGCTGCATCAATTCCTCTTGTCCTTAGATTAGAGCAGTGATTTTTCAACCTTTTTCATCTTGTGGCACACTGGCAAGGCACTAAAATGGTCAAGGCACACCATCAGCTTTTTGACAGTTGACAAGGTACACTGTACTGTCAATAGGGGCTCACATCCCCCAATGATCCTATTGATAAATGACCCTCTTCCAAATTCCCATTGCACACCTGGGGACCATTTGCTGCACACCAGTGTACTGCGGCACAGAGGTTGAAAATGGCTGGATTAGAGGTTCAGTCAGAGTTCATTTTCTAGCAACCAGTAGCTCACGAGGTCTTGGTTCCCACATCTGTTCTGTCTATCAAATCAAGAGCACTGGATTCTTCTGCACTAAGTGTATCTCTGAGCACAGGGTTTGATCTGTACAGGTTTGATCACTTCCAGCCACTCCAGCTGTCAGACTAGAGATTGAGAGGTGCTCGCCTGCTGCCTTCAAATATTTTAGCATGGTTCTGGATACCTCCTTGATATCAAAGTGCCAGTCCACCGAAAGGTTTATAGACTTCCTTTCTGTGGTGTATTTCAAGGAGGAATAGTGCTATCAAGCCCAAGGTTAAGCAGTTCCCTATCTTCCTTTGAGACAAAGGTCTGAGTACAAGCACCTGGAGCAGATAGGTGTGGTTCTCAACTGGACTCTGGGAGCAGGGTCCAGAGAGGGTTTGTTTGCTCACCTCCACATTGTGCTTTTACCTAATGGGGTGGTCCTGATCAATCTGCCAATAGTTCGCAGTTCCCTTAGTGGGGAAGTTTGCCTTCTCTCCTCCTGTGGTTCCTGGTTGAGAGACTTGAGAGAGTCACAGATCTCCTTCCTCTGATGTCTATGTGCTATTTTCTAGCCACACCATACCCTACATTGTTCCTGAGTTTGCTGTTGCTTACAGGAAGACTCATGGGAACCAGCTGTATGGGGAAGCTGGTAGATGCTCCCTTCCGAATTTGGCTTTCTGTTGCTTTTTGCAGCCCCTGTTGTAGACCCTATTCTTCTGTCTGGGGACTTTAGCAAGTTGGGGGTTCTCCTGAACACCCCCCCCCCAACAAAGAATTCTTGTACCTCTTAATGTGTAAGTTAAGCCATTTACAAAGCAAGCCTGTGTTTAAGTCTCATTCTGTTCATTGTGATTCCAGGAAAGTCTGCATAGGATTGTAGGCTAAATTGATAATTTGCTTCCCCACATTCGGTGACTGTTGGATTGGTTTTGTGAGTTGGTCCAAAGCTGGCTATTAAAAAGCATTTGGCATTAATTAATATATGTGCCTATGCAAGCTACACACAATTGTGGTAGATCTGAAGCTGCTCTTTTGTGGAAAAGTAGGCTTGCTCAAAAAAGAAGAAATTGGGCTAAAAACCATGGAACCACACCAGAATTTAGACTTAACCATGTAGAATGTCTTCTTCTGTCTGTTCCTGTGCTTGCAACTTGAGTTCACTGCATTGAAAGTCTGGAAAATTGACCAATTGAGACATTTTTGGTACATTAGTCCAGAACCGCTGTCTCCCCATGCTGAGTTTCTTTTTTCCTCACCTGTTTTCATGAGACCAAATAATTATCTCTGCTGTTTCTCTGAAGGAACCACTCCAAGCTTGCTAAAAGCCCAGAAAACAAGAAGTGTGCATGATCTAACCCTTTTCATTTTAAGGGAACTTAGCTTTGCAATTTGCAGTTCTTCCGTAGACAGAATGCAAATGCATCTTGCTGTTTTTCAAAAAATTCAGTTTAGGTAGTCTGCTGAAGGAAAAATGGAAATATGTACCAGTTTTTGCATAACGTGATCAGAGGGTTCCCCTGGGAATTTGTGGCTAGAGAAGTACAGCTTTGAAACAGTTGATGTTTTAACAGGAGTTCAGATATATTCATAGCAGCATCAGCTTAACACACTCCATGTCAGAGGCTAGGATCCAGAGGACTATTTAAGATACACCCAGGGCATATGCATGCCTGGTTGGATTTTTGTGGTTGCCCTGGAACAATGGAGCCGAGTGCCATAGCACAGGGTTCTTCAAAAACCTCTCTTGGCCTCCTAACCTCACCAATTGGAGATATCTTTGCTCCATTCCCCCACAGGTAACTTGAATCTCCTCTTCCATCTGAGAATTCCTCAACAGTGTAACCTCCCTTTTGTCTGGATTTGACTCTCATGTGCTGCCTCCAAACACTGGTTTAGGATTGACACCCAGTCACCTCGATATTGAAATATCAGCGTGCTGATGGCATCTAGCCCAAAGCTCTGAATGGTGGTGTTCAGTGTTCTCATACAACTGTTGAACATTGGTGAGAATACAGAACCTCACCAACCAGTTCTTGTTAGGCCAAGTAATATTCCCCAGTAGTTATCCTCTGTACTATGCTCTCCATTGGTTGCTTAGGATGTTTTAAGGGAAAAATCATTAAGAAGCATCATAAGCACTATTCTCTAAAAACCATATTCAGTGGTTGCTGAAGTTAAAGCATGTTCACATACCTCCGTATCACAAATCTGAGTTTAACAGGTTTACATCTGATAAATATGGAAAGTTGGGATGTTAGCTGATCAAGCCTTGGGGCAGGGGCTGGATTTACTGTTGCTTTCTAATTGAGGCCCACATAGTATGAAGAACTGAAGTTCTGATGTCCGAATATGAATGACTAAAGGCAGATGGAAAAGGCAAGGAGGCAATTACAATTCCTTTTAAGTTTGCCCGTGAGCCAGACACGTCAGTTGTTTGTCTGTTAAGCTGTTAGGTGGCTTCTTTTGGTCTTGAAAGGACATGGGGTGTGAGGCAGGCTCTCCGGGAGCACATGTGCTGTTTCTGGAACTGAACTGATTCAGTATGTTTTCCAGGTATCCAGCTCTTAATTTTGTAGAGTTGGGGTATCCATCATGGAGTTTCTCCATCAAATCATCTAGGTAAAATTGTAAACTAGGCTCAGTTTTAACTGTGGTGCTAGGAAGGTTAAAACTGTTTATTTCTTTTTTCACATTTTTGTACTGCCCTTCCTCCAAGAAGCTCAGGACGGTGTCTGTGGTTCCTTCCTTCTTTTTTGTCCTTGAAACAACCCTGTGAGGTAGATGAGGCTGAGAGATGGTGACCAGCCCAAGGTCACCCACAAAGTTTCATGGCTGAGCGGGGATTTGAACCTGGATCTTCCAGGTCCAAGTCCTGAACCACTGCATTCTGTTTGACAGGCCTCGCTTTAAAATGTGGCCCTCGGAGAAGTGTCATGTCAGGTGCCTGAGGTCCTGTGCTGACGTGATGCTACACACATAGAAGTTAAGGACCTGACAAACTCAGCACTGTTTGCAAGCAGGCTGCACAAGCAAGCAATTCTATACACTATCCCATTAAAACTGGACCATGATTTAAAGGGGGGGGGGAAATGGTAGAAAATGCTTCCGGTCTCCCCTGTCACATTTTGCACTACATAATGCTGGTAACTTCCGATTTTTGCACGCCTGGGCTGCTTGGCTGCTCAGTAAATACTGAGAAAATAATGAGGCTGTTTTGGGACTGTTTCGGCTTGCTGTATCGACGTTTTGGAAGAGCAAGTAAAACCGACTTGTCTAGTAGCTTCATAAAATATTTTGCTGCCAAAGTTCCACTTGGCAAGCAAATGTAGTTATCCTGACCTGTTTTCAAGCCTCTTCTGTGCTCATGATGCCTGTAGCTTTGTGGAATACAAAGTTCATCAGCCACTTTGCATCCTGTTGGCCCTGAAAACAACCCTGAGGTGCAGAGCACTGTTCCCATTGTCCTAGTAGGGAAAATGAGGCTTGGAATGAATAAATTACCTGAGGCCACTCAGTGTGCCTGTTGCAGGTGTGACTTAAACATACTTCTCCCACTTAATAATCCACTGGCTTTGTTTTGTGTTTTGTTGGTGGTCTTTCGGTATTACTTTCGGTGGTCATTTCAATCTTGGACACTTTCATTGAGGGAAAAGGAAATAAATACCTCTTTTACTTTTCTTGGTGCTGCCACTTATAAAACAATGACTCTTTTGTTTGGATTTAATTTCTTCTAGAAAGAATACATCATTTTGTCTTTCTAGATACAGTATATTTTGCAATTGGTATAAGCGTCTCAGGGTGGTTTTTGTGTTCCTTTCTTTCAACTTGTCATTACTTGGTGTCATTGCTGTTCTGGAGTGTAGCTCTGTAGGTATAGACACAAGGGGTGACAGGTGCCTTTCAGTTGTAGAGAGCAGTATATATAGTTGGTGACAGCCACTCTTTATAGCCTTCATAGATCTCACGAAGGCTTTCGACCTGGTCAGCAGGGATGGCCTCTTCAAGATTCTCCCCAAGATTGGATGTCCACCCAGGCTCCTCAGCATCATCAGATCCTTCCACAAGGACATGAAGGGCACTGTTGTCTTTGATGGCTCCACATCAGACCCCTTTGACATCCGAAGCGGCGTGAAGCATGGCTGTGTTCTTGCACCAACCTTGTTTGGGATCTTCTTCGCTGTCCTGCTGAAGCAGGCCTTTGGAACTACAACAGAAGGCATCTATCTCCAGACCAGATCAGACGGAAAGCTCTTCAACCTCTCCAGACTGAGAGCAAAGTCCAAAGTCCAGCTGAAATGTCTGCATGACTTCCTCTTTGCCGACGATGCAGCTATCACTACCCGCTCCGCCAAAGATCTCTAGCAGCTCATGGATCGTTTTAGCAAGGCCTGCCAAGATTTTGGACTGACAATCAGCCTGAAGAAAACACAGGTCATGGTTCAGGATGTGGACTCACCTCCCTGCATTACAATCTCTGCGCATGAACTGGAGGTTGTCAATGACATTGTGTACCTTGGCTCAACGATCTCCGACACTCTTTCTCTCGATACTGAGCTAAACAAACGCATCGGTAAAGCAGCTACCACGTTTTCCAGACTCACAAAGAGAGTCTGGTCCAACAAGAAGCTGACGGAACATACCAAGATCCAGGTCTACAGAGCTTGTGTCCTGAGTACACTTCTGTACTGCAGCGAGTCATGGACTCTTCGCTCACAACAGGAGAGGAAACTGAGCGCTTTCCACATGCGCTGCCTCCGACGTATTCTCGGCATCACCTGGCAGGACAAAGTTCCAAACAACACAGTCCTGGAACGTGCTGGAATCCCTAGCATGTATGCACTACTGAAACAGAGACGCCTGCGTTGGCTCGGTCATGTTGTGAGAATGGATGATGGCCGGATCCCAAAGGATCTCCTCTATGGAGAACTCGTGCAAGGAAAGCGCCCTACAGGTAGACCACAGCTGCGATACAAGGACATCTGCAAGAGGGATCTGAAGGCCTTAGGGATGGACCTCAACAAGTGGGAAACCCTGGCCTCTGAGCAGCCCGCTTGGAGGCAGGCTGTGCAACATGGCCTTTCCCAGTTTGAAGAGACACTTGGCCAAAAGGCTGAGGCAAAGAGGCAAAGAAGGAAGGCCCATAGCCAGGGAGACAGGCCAGGGACAGACTGCACTTGCTCCCAGTGTGGAAGGGATTGTCACTCCCGAATTGGCCTTTTCAGCCACACTAGACGCTGTTCCAGAACCACCTTTCAGAGCGCGATACCATAGTCTTTCGAGACTGAAGGTTGCCAACTAACATTCCCTTTTTGCTGCTGTTTGAAAGTTGGAAAAGACTGATCAGTTAGTGTACTTCATTCTATCTTAGGGTTGTCTCTGTGTGCTGAGGTGTGTGTATTTTTAAATTTTGCTGAACATTGTTGCTACATTCTTTTGTTTTTTTGGTTAGCAAAACATTTTTGTTGCATTCTGTGAAGTTTCGATTCCTTGCAAAAGGATCGTTGTAGTAAACTGGCAGATGGGACAAATCTCCCACTGTTGTTTTGGTAGATTGGATTCAGTAGGTGAGGTTAGGTGATAAAGATTTAATTTGGACCCCCCCCCCCACCGAACTTGGCTGATGATGAGCTTGCTTCTGATGTGCAAAAGTTTTTGTATCATGAGAAACTTCTTTCCCCAAAATTTTAGAAAGTACCCTGGCAGGTTAACTAGAACTTCGTTATACCTGTCACTTCAAAGCCTAAATGGATCTAACCTTAACACATAATACTGCCTTGGTGACACGATATTTATTGTTTGAGGATGGTTTATAATGTACAGGCCTTGCTAAAACGATCCATGAGCTGCTGAAGATATTTGGGAGAGTGGGTAGTGACAGCTGCATTGTCAGCGAAGAGGAAGTCACGCAGACATTTCAGCTGGACTTTGGACTTTGCTCTCAGTCTGGAGAGGTTGAAGAGCTTTCTGTCTGATCTGGTCCGGAGATACCTCCGTTGCAGTTCCAAAGGCCTGCTTCAGCAGGACAGTGAAGAAAATCCCAAACAAGGTCGATGCAAGAACACAACCCTGCTTCACTCCGCTTCAGAGGTCAAAGGGGTCTGATGTTGAGCCATCGCAGACTACAGTGCCCTTCATGTCCTCATGGAAGGACCTGTTGATGCTGAGGAGCCTGGGTGGACATCCGATCTTGGGGAGAATCTTGAAGAGGCCGTCCCTGCTGTCCAGGTCGAAAGCCTTCGTGAGATCTATGAAGGCTGTAAAGAGTGGCTGTCGTTGTTCTCTGCATTTCTCCTGCAGCTATCTAAGGGAGAATACCATATCGGTGGTGGCTGTTGGCTCGGAATCCGCACTGTTGGCTCGGAATCCGCACTGCGATTCTGGATAGATGCTCTCTGCAAGTACCTGGAGCCTCTTCAGTGCAACTCGGGCAAACAGCTTTCCTACAACGCTAAGGAGAGAGATGCCACGGTAGTTATTGCAGTCAGCCTTGTCGCCTTTGTTCTTGTACAGCATGACGATGTTTGCATCCCTCATATCTTGTGGTACTCCACCTTCTCTCCAGCAGAGGCAGAGGATTTCATGCGGCTCAGTGGCGATGATCTCTTTGCAGCACTTTAGGACTTCAGCAGGATTGCTGTCTTTCCCAGGTGCCTTGCCAGAGGCGAGGGAGTCCAGGGCCACGTGAAGTTCTACTAGGGTTGGTTCACTGTCAAGCTCCTCCAACACAGGCAGGCACTTGATGTTGTTCAGTGCTTCCATGGTTACTAGGTGCAGAAGAAGTATGTTGTGTGATCCTTTCAAATTCTAGATCACTGATCAATGCTTTTAATGAGTTTGCTCCAGGAAACAAGGGTGCTGTGTGTGTATGCATGTGTACTTCAGGTAGGAGTTATGCACCGAGAGGTATTTTCTGACTGTTCTACCACTTTGGAACTCTTGTCTTCTTGAGACCTTTCTGACCTAGCTTTCTAGGATAAGGCTTAAACAAGCAGAAGACTGGGATTTGTTCTGTATTCTTATGGTTGGCAACCTTCAGTCTTGAAAAACTATGGTATAAGCCTACAGCACCTGGTATTTATTCCCAGGCGGTCTCCCATCCAAGTACAACTGAATGGTTGGCAACCTTCAGTCTTGAAAAACTATGGTATAAGCCTACAGCACCTGGTATTCCCAGGCGGTCTCCCATCCAAGTACTAACCAGGCCTGACCCTGCTTAGTTTCCGAGATCAGACGAGACTGGGCATGTGCAGGGTAACAGTTGCTTCTTACTGTATTCTAATCTGATTCAATTTGTTACGCGTTTTCTTCAATTACATATTTGGTTGCAAGTTTAATGCAGCTTGTTATGGCTGATATTAGCCTTTTTTAGATGGTGTTTCCCTTATGCTTCGCAAGAGTACATTGGATCCCTTTGATTGTGCGTTAATTTGCATACAGCCCTCTCCCAAAAAGATCAGACTAACCCCCACCATTTTAAATTACACTCTGTGAGTTGCCTCCTAGGATTGGATTAAGCTCCATTTTAAGCTCTCTTGTGCCAGAGTTAGAATAACAAATGTGATGTGAACTGACATCTGGAAAAGCAATGCTAAAGAAATCTCTGCTACATTCTGAAATTTGTTCCTTTTGTGTGAAAGGCAGCTTCACTTGTATATTTTTGTGGGGTGGGGCATCCTTGCATAGTGCAAACACACACAGATATGTGAAATTGATGACAGTGTTAATTTTGTTTCAAATACATAAATTGAGAGGCAAGTGTGTGCTTGGCTGCTTTGTAGGTGGTGTGTTTGCAGTCATATCACTGCAGATGCAAATTTTGAGAGATCATGTGTATTGTGTCAGTACTGGAAAAAGCATTACGTGTGAAACATGAGATGACGCCTCCAGTAAAGACGTTTCTGAGAACATGTAGCTCCTTTGATTGGAAATGGATATTAGCGGCATAAAACAAGCTAAGGTAGCAAATGCTTGAAAAAGCTCCAGTGCAACATACAAGTTATAGGTCTTCTTTAAATATTTAAATCACCTTCAGGAAGAATGTTAAGAGCTGGGGCTAATGGAGAAGGGAAGAATTGGGAGTGGTCTCTGGGTTGCACACTCTGTCCCCTTCTTCACTGACTGCAGAGCTGGGGGAGCCCGTGTTCAGATAATCAAGGGAACCCTGGTTCTTCTGACACTCAGGGGGAATGTAAGGAGAGTAGTGAATAGAACAGGGCACTGGGCCTTGGATTTTAGTCTCCCTGCAGACAAAATCCTGAGGATAAAATATTATTTTGAGCAAGTGGGCTAGGACCTATTCTGCCCCTGTTCATACAGACTGAGAAAATCATTCTCCTTTGTGGCAGACCAAGGTACACTTAGAGGAGAATGATTTTCTCAGTCTATATGAATTCTAGAATAGTTTAGGGCGCAATCCTAACCCCTTATGCCATTGCTTTCCAGCCAATGGGACATGTGCTGCATCCTGCAGTTGGGGGGCACTCACGGAGGCCTCAGAGTAAGGGAATGTTTGTTCCCTTACCTCAGAGCTGCATTGCCCTTATGTCAGTGCTGGAAAGAACTGACATAAGGGGTTAGGATTGCGCCCTTGGTTTCCTTTACTGTATATGATCCTTCTTGTGGAGAGGAGTTGAAATTTGTTTGGGAACTCTGAAAGCTGTCTTCCACTTAAGTCAGACCATTAATACACATGTCAACACATACTGGCAGTGACTCTTCAGGGTTATTTTCTGAGCCCTACTTGGAGATGCTGGGGATCAAACACGGGACCCTCCACATGCAGAGTATGTGCTCTCCAATTGAACTGCAGCCCTTTCCCCAAGGGGAGCGTCCCATAATTCCTACTGGACTCCTTTATGGTCTTGCCATAAGAGGTTCTGCACTTAGGCCAAAATAACCAAAGATGCTGTTATAGAATGGGAGATACCTGGTTTGGCAGCACAGCAAGTGAGGGGGATCTTGGAGTTACAGTGCATCGCAAAGTGAACGTGAGTCATCCGTGTGATGCAGCTGCAAAGAAGGCCAGCACAATTTTATCCTGCATTAGTAGAACCGTAGCTTCCAACTTGCAAGAAGCAGTGGTTCCGCTTTACACCATGTTGGTCAGACCTCACCTGGAGTACTGTGTCAAATTCTGGGCTCCTCACTTTAGGAAAGAAGTAGCCAAAGTGGAGCAGTTTCAGAGAAGGTGATCAGAGGCCTGGAGAACAAGCCCAAAGAGAAAAGGTTGAGGGAACTTGTGTTATGCTTAGCCTGGAGAGAAGGCTGAGAGGGGATATGATGGCACTCTTCAAATACCTGAAGGGCTGCCATATGGAAGAAGGGACAAATTTTTTCTCAACTGCCTCAGAGTAGATTCAATGGGTACAAACTGCAAGGGAGGAGAGTCCAGCTGGACATCAGGAAGAATTCTGGATGGCCAGGGCAGTTCAACAGTGGAACAGATTGCTGAAGAAGGTATTGGATTCTTCCTCCCTGGAGATCTTCTGAGACTCAATAGGCACCTACTGGAGAGGCCATATGAGGATGCAATATAAATGCATGGGGGTGGACTAGATGATCTTGTGGTCACCCTCCAAAACTTGATTCTATGACTTGGTGGTTGTTATGTAGCCATGTGGTTGGTGCTACAGCTCAACCCATGCCTTTTTTGGTTTGTTTGGATGACGGTGCCATGATGACCAGTTGTCTGAGAGTACCTAAGATATCTCAGATGTAATCCATATGAGCTAGTACTGTAACAGCCGCCTTCTGAGTTCTGGGGCATCTCCTGCTGTTTGTAAACAAAACCCCTGTCAACTCCACATCATGTTTGGCTCATAAAATGTTTCCTGAGAAATTGAGGTTTAGCATAAACAGATCTCAATTTCTCCTGTTGCCACCCAGGTGTAAACTGGCCATTCTGAGTGGAAAGGAAGTCAAGTTCAGATGGATTCCAAAACAGAGAAATCCTGTGTCCAATCACTAAAAGTGTCTTGCAGAGCATTTAAGGTGGCTGGTGGTATTTCTGAGTTTGGCAGTTGTAGTTTTCTTTCCCCTCATAATATTTATTTATGATAAATAAACAATACTAAAAACGCAACTAAATGACACAACCAAATCTACTAACAAATAGGAAAAAAAACAACAACCCATGCCTGAAAGCTGCCTGAGATGCAAAATATGTACTACTTACTCATTATATTTTGTAAGCACAGTATTTTCAATAGAAGCGGAATTGCTTGAATTGCCCCCCCCCCTTTGCTTTTCTTAATCATTTCAAAGGGTCAGGGACATTAAATAGATACGTGTAAATAAAATGATTTGATCTACGTGAGCAATAGCAGTAGCCTTCAGCTGCAACAGGGTCTTTTTGTGAGGCTTCATAATATGCTGAACAGATTGTGTCGAAAAGGGTTTTAAATGGGAAGCAATGGAGTTGCTCAGTTTATTGCAAGCATGAGGAACTCGAATGAATCCAGTGAATGGGGAGAAATGTGACCCTTTTGTTGGCACTCGCTTGCTCTGCGGAGGCTGGCTGTTGTAGGCAGAGCAGATTCTCTTGCTGTGTTCAAGAGGCATTTCATTGATTTCTGTCAAGAAGAAAAGCTTTTCTAGAGTACTGCTCTCCAGGCCCCAGAAGATTATTAAGATCTGTTCGCAGCCAGTTGCTCTTAGGGAAACTGGCAAAGAAGGGACCTTGCCAGTTTGCTTGCCTTTTGATTAAGTGGAACAGCCATTGGTTCAGCAACAGACTCTTGGAATTTATCTGTCATGTCAGAGTTTCTGTATAGCCTCTGTAGTTTAATAGAAATTCCTTTTTTTTTTTTTTTTTTTTTACTTCTACTAGTCCTTGGCCATGTCTTCATGTGTTTCACAATTCCTTAAAAGTCAGTACCACATGTTGAGGAAAAACAATTTCATGTATATCAGTCCAGAGATTGCCCAGAGCTTCTATTTTTCATAACTATTTGGGGGTGACTTTTGAAAACGGGTAGCTCTTAGACATACTGGAATGGGGGATGGCTGTAGTAGCTGCTACTTGCTTTTTTGGTACACCCAGTTGAGAAGGGACAACTGTGGATTCAGAGCAGGTGCTGGATTTGGTTCATGTCTGTGTATGCAAGTGGTTCTCATGCATTTAGCACCGCAGCGCACTTTTTAGAGAATCTGACAGGACCCACCAGGAGTGATGTCATGACCAGAAGTGACATCATCAAGCAGGAAATTTTTCACAATCCTAGGCTGCAATCCTACCCACACTTATTCAGGAGTAAGTCCCATTAACTATCATTGTTAAAAGAATGTATACAGTAGTTTGTTAAAGCTACAGATCTGTAACATTTCCCCAAATGCAGTCACGTACCATGGAAGCATCAAGTCTAATAGATTAAAAATAGAATATTGAAATGAAATTGGCTTGCGACCCGCAGTTTGAGAAACACTATTGTATGCAATTCACACTTGACATGGGTGATTTTTTCAGTTTTTCAGTATCTCCTTTCCTAACCATATTTATGAGTTGGGCATTTGGCAGTGGCTTGGTAGTTTGGGCTAGAGACAGAACATCCCAGCAACGGTTTTTGTTGTTGTTTTAAATTGGAAAGAAGTTCTTAGATTTATACTCGCTACGATTTCTGTACAGAGTCCTCACCTATCAAATGTTTATGCCTAATAAAGGTTTTGTTGACTGACTGGAAAGAAGTTGTGAATAGATGTGCTTAGGGTAGAGCTCTTGGAATTGCTTAAGATCTACCTGTTGAAAGAACAGGTCAGTTTTCTCACCTGGAAAAAGATGCCCATAAAAAAATATAAAACGTTTGTACTTGAGTGTGTATGTGAAAGTAAAAATTTTGGTCCTTCCAGGCAGTAATGACCTTGAGTCAGATAAAATTGACTCAAACCTTTTGAAACAGAGTGACAGCTTAACCTCTAGGGTAAGGAACTATGTCCAAAATAATTTTAAGTCCTGTCCTTATAATGAACTTGCTGGCATGCGGTTTAAAGTTTGTATGTCTGTGAGTGTGAGCCATTTTCACATGAAATCTTACTATAGTTGTAGTCAGTGTTACCGTGGACTCTGGGCATTTTGCCAATCTCCTAACCATGCTTATGAGGTGTGGAGGACCCCACAGGCTTGAATATTCCACCACCCTTCCTTGAAAGGAGATTAAGGACAGAGCTAGTTGTGGATTCAACTGTGTACTATCCAGATGTGTTTCCAACTGGAAGGTCCTGTGTATGTGTGTTTTTTTTTCTCCTTTCAAAATTCTCTCCCCCTATAAATGGCCCCTGAAAGTGGCAATTTCTCAAATCATTACTTGGGGATCAAATAGGCACTGGAGGAAAGAAGAACAATTTTGACTTGAAAACAGCATGAAAGAGAAGATTAAACCTCCACCTCCCACATATCCTGGTCCAAAATGCTTGCCTCTCCCCCTGCATGCCACTTTCTGGGGGGGGGGGGGATGAGCTTTCTGCTGGAAGCATGCCAGTATAGCTCACCTTTGCATGCATATTTTGTTTGGCCCTAGTTTTTTTTGTTTAAAAGCCGTTAACATTTGGATTTAGTTTTAAATGGTCTGTTTCAATGCCCGATAGCCTCTATTGGCTAGAATGAGACCTGTGTCAATAACCTCAAACCTTCAAAATTGATTTGCTTTAGATCCTTCCTGTTAGTTGCTGAGGTTTATGCCTCTAAGCCACACTCCGTAGCTGAAGGACAGTGTTGAGAACAGCCACAGATCATTGTGATATCTACACTCAAGTAGTTTTAAACCACAGTTCTTGGGCTGCCCAGCATGGTCCTATTCAGATCTATTCAGATCAAGCTACTGAAGTAGCTTGAGTGAAAGTATTTTGGCTTAAACCTATTTATAGATTGGTTTTATCTTGCAAGCAGGTGAGCCATTGTCTGTGTGAAAACACATTTGCATATTATGGCTTTGTGTTGTCCATATATAGAGCAATCTGAACTTGTTAGGTGCTTGCAAAACAAAAGAGTTTTTTTTTTTAAATCTCAAACAGGAATAAAATGTATTAGTAGATGGAATGCACCCATTAATTCTCTCTCTCTTTCTCTCTCTCTCTCTCTTGAATTAATTGCTACTTGTTCCTGTGGCCCAAGTAAAACATGGCAACTGGGTACTACAGAATGCTGGGAGACCTCATCTGTAGTGCGAGGCTGTCTCTTCATACACACTTTGCTGCCGTAACAGACGAGTTGAAAATGGGTTCAGTGAAATACAGTCTAGTGTGTGTGATTGAGCAAAGGTGGTCTGTCAGAGTTCTGCTAGGTCATGCAGGGGTCCGGTGCCCATCCCAGCTGGCCAGGTTGCCCCTGAAGGCTTCATACTTGTGATAGCATTATGGCTCAATGCTTTGTCCGAGGGCATTTGGAGCACCATGAGTAGGCAGTATAAAACTGTGACTGCAACTCCAGCAGCCTGGCACTGGTGCAGCAGGTCAGTTGAAATCCACTTGCCTTAAGTCCTGTGAAGTTCAGCAGGACCACAGATTTAAGTTTCCCTGATTTGTGCTCATGGATTTCAGTGGATCTTGTTTTCACAAGTGCAATCTAAGTTAGTCAGGCCCCCCTTTTTGAAGACTTGAGCATCTTAGCTTTTTCTTAGATTAGATAACAGGAAGTACATAGAAGCTAAAGGTCAAATTGGCCTCTCTGTGTTCCTGCGACTCAAAAAGCACTTTAAACAAGACACTCCGCAAAATTAAAGCATTAATAATTAAACCAGCAGGCAAGCTAGATATTTCAGTGGGTTTTCTGTAGAGAGGTGGAAGAAAATGTTCAGTGAGCAGCAGAATGAATAACCCCAGCTAGGCTGGTAGGATACTTGCTAAATAATTGTGTGTTTGAGCAACGTACACTTGTCAGATTGTTGTGTAGCAGTAATAGCAAATGTCCAGAAGTAATTCATTTTCAGCTGTTAGCATGGGTGGCAAATGAATAAAATGACCAGCAGTGGTAAAACACTGCTTACGAAAGAATTTTTTATTGTTTCAATGTGCTACTCTAGGCTTTCCTGATTGTTACTAATTGCCTTAATTCTACATTTCCTTGAATGTGGCATCGTGCCTTATCATCATCTCCCCCACCCCTCCACCCTGACAAAAGGAAGAAAAACACATTTACTCTTGCTGGTTTTCTGAATTATACAAATCAATTGGAGGTACATATATGCTGCTTATGTGGGGAAAATTGCACCATTTCTCAGTGTATTTGGTTGGTACTGGTAACTTTGAGTTCTTGTGACTTAATGGTCTGCTCCATGGAATATGAGAGGATAAGGAAGTGAACTCTTAATTTGTGCCTGCTTATTATTTTGTGGTACATTTTTATAGCCCCATTTTCATTTTGGGAAACCACTGGAGTGGCAACCCTCAAAGTCACCATAAAATACGTAACTTCTGTCAAAGAAAGTTAGTTGTGATGAAGCCTCATCAAAAACCATTGAGAAAATACTCCAGGGCTCCTAAGTTTCAATGGGACTTGTAATGACTAAACTTTAAGGCCCTCTGAAATTTAGTGGGCCTTGAATTGGTCATGACTAACTTGCATGGTTGATCTTGATGAGGCTTCATCAAGAATTAACTTCCTTTGTTGGGTGACAAGTGCTTCTGTCCATTCATGTGGGCTGCAACCCCTGTTAAATCATGAGTGAGTACACTTGCCACAAAGTGTACTCCAGATAAAGTACTCCAGTAGTTACTTTTATGTAAGCCAGATAAAGAGATGAACTGGCTCAACAAATAAAGAGCTAGGCCTGCATTCTATAAGTCTTTACTTGCGCTATATTAGCTATTTTTAGATTCTACAGCAGTCAAGATGTGCCTTGTTGAAGAGAGGTTGAGGGTAGTTGAGAGGAGAGTATCAACCATATTGCAGGTGCTTCCTGCCACAGTCTTAGGCTGCAATCCTAACCACACTTTCCTGAGAGTAAGCCCCATTGAACAAAATAGGACTTCCTTCTGAGTAGACCTGGTGAGGATTGTGCCCACAGTATATTGAAGCTATTCTCACAAAGCCCTGCTTAAGTGAATGCCTGTGTAATTTAGCTTAAAGAAAAGCAGTTGGTTCCACTGGATGATTTTAATGAGGGAATAGTATCTCCCCCCCCCCCCCCCGAAGATGGTACTTTTCTGGCTGCATGGAATTGAGGGCCAAGTTTAGTGTAAGATGACTTGCCATTTTTTGTTGCTCATGTGTGCTGTGCTTGACATGTGTTGAGTGGGGTGTCAGTTGTCACATCAAAAGAGGAGCTTGTTTACCATCTTTGAACCATCTTTTGCTTTGCTTCCCTGAAGTGACAGCACAGATATTTTTCACCCAGCCATGAGGCCAGAAGTGAATTTGTAGGAAAGCACCAAAGGTGATGGAAGAAGCAGTGAAAGGGAAATTCTATGCCTCTGTTCATCAGACTCCTTCCCCATTCATATGAAGGCCAGATTAAAATTTGAGATATCCAAACTCCAAAGAGATTGTCAGACAAAATGTGTCTTTTGTGATGCAAATTGTCCTTTGACTCTTGGAAATCTTTTTTTTTTTTTTTGAGACCTTTGTCAGAAATGGTTGACCTCTGGGCTTCTTTCATGTATATTACTATCTTTTAGGAGTCTCACAGTATAGTCCTGTGCATGCTTACTCAGAAGTAAGTCCAATTGAATTCAGTGGACTTGTTTCCCCGGTAAGTGCGTAGGACTTAGAGCCTCAGAGTATTTTCTCTTATGCAACCATAGAATGGAAGCAAAAGAGTAGAATGGGGTTTTTTGTTTTTTGTTTTGCCTCTGCCTCCATTTTCTTGCCTGCTGCCTTCACTCACAGGAGAGTCTTGAATCCAGGGCCTCCTTCCCTTCTTGGAAGCTTAGAATCCAACAGACAGGCTTGTGGTGCTGAGACAAGCATGTAATAGTCCTTCAGTGAGAAATACCAAATGTCATTGCATGCAGTTGCTGAATTTTGATGTTCACAGTGCAATTCCTTGCAAGCACCGAACTACGAGCGAACATGGTGGGTGCAGTGAACTTGGCTTGCTTGGGATAGTCTCTAGACCAGTGGTTCTTACACATTTAGCACCAGGATCCACTTTTTAGAAGTAGAATATGTCAGGACCCACCAGAAGTGATGTCATGACCAGAAGTGACATCGTCAAGCAGGAAAATATTTAACAATCCTAAGCTGCAATTCTACCCACGCTTACCTAGGAGTAATTCCCATTTACTATCATTGTTAAAAGCGTATACATAGTAGCATGTTAAAAGTACAGGTCTGTAACATTTCCCCAAATGCAGTCACATACTGTAGGAGCATCAAGTCTAGTACACTAAAAATAAAATATTGACATGAATGGGGACCCACCCGAAATGGACTCGTGACCCACCTAGTGGGTCCCAACCCCAGTTTGAGAAACACTGCTCTAGACCGGGGGTGCCCAAACCCCGGCCTGGAGGCCACTTGCAGCCCTCGGGGACTCCCAATCTGGCCCACAGGGAGCCCCCAGTCTCCAATGAGCCTCTGGCCCAGAGACTTGCTGGAGCCTCGGTTGACCTGACACAACTGCTGTCAGTGTGAGGGCAACTGTTCAAGCTCTTGCGTGAGCTGTGGGATGAGGGCTCCCTCCACTACTTATTGTTTCACGTTTGTGTTGAAGCAGCAGCAGCAAAGGAAAGGCTGGCCTTGCTTTGTGCAAGGCCTTTTATAGTCCTTGAGCTACTGCAAGACCTTCATTCATTCATATAAGTTCCATCTCTAATAAATTCATTTATGTAAATTTATTCAAATTTTAAATGTAAATTCTTTTTTTTCCCTGGCCCCTGACACTGTCTGAAAGATGATATGGCCTTCTTGTCAAAATGTTTGGATGCCCCTGCTCTAGACCATAGTCCAAATGTAAAAATCAATGGCTTATACAGGAAAATGGAGTATGGTTTTGTAGCTTTATGCTTTAGTCACAGTTCTTTTTTCTTGAGAAGAATTATACTGCTGGATCCAAAGATTTTACTCCAAATGCAAGGAACCCTGACTCATATGATGGTGGGGTGTTTCGTAGCCCCCTGTAATTTGATTTCAGAGGTCTGGGGACTCATCAGAGTGACTCTTGGGGTGTGCTGGGGGGGGTTCAGCAAATTATTTCTTAACACTTATGTGCTAGTGGAACTGTTCCTCCCCCTCCCCTGAGCAGAGGGATTTTTTCAGTTCTAAGCCATGGGTGCTATGATAGCTGCTTCCCTACGTGAATTTACATAAAGAATTTAAATAAACACATGGCAGACACTTATCCGTGGCTGTTAGGCGTAAAACCGAAAATGGGAGAGAAGGGAAAGGGGATTTCAGGACTCTGTGGTATTCAGATCTTGCTCTAAAACTGATGGGTGGCATCTCAACGTGCAAATTTATAGGTTTGATTAAACTGTATTGTCTGTCTTTAGAAACCTTGTTTTGAAGTGCCTTCCCAATTCAGATCTCTGTTAACCTAGATATTTCAAACACGATTTACATCTAGAGAGTAAAAGTTCTCTCAGTGCTTGCTACAAAAATGCATTATTCCTCCGGGCACATGCCATTAAATAAAGATGTGTTCGCCAGTGCACAGGAAAGTAAAGGTTTCAAACAGACTGGCACACATGCAGACAAAAGAATGACTGTGATACCGATGGAAAGCATGCATATGTGTTTAGATAAGATTTTAAATGTTAGCTAGATTTTGGCAGTTGCGTTAAAGGAAATGTCCTCAAGACTTTATGGGTGCAATTTGCATCTCATTTGAGGTAGCTGGCAAAGCTCCTTCTAGATTTCACTTAAGAGGATTCTTGAGCCTCTCCAAGTCAAAATGAAGATGGTTTGTCTTTCAGGTGTCATGAAGGTGTCATGTTTGTCTTGCCTAATGATTAGATAAGAATGCAATTTTCATTCATATTTCTTTTAAATAGGTCATAATCTTACTCATTTGGTCCACTCCTCCTTCCGTCTGTTTAAGCTCAGTTTTGTTTACCTCTCCCCCCCGCCCTCTTTATTCCCTGGTGCAGTGATTCTCACACGTTTAGCACCGGGACCCACCGGGACAGAATGAGAATCTGTTGGGACCCACTGGAAGTGATGTCATGACTGGAAGTGACATCATCAAGCAGGAAATTTTTTTAACTATCCTAGGCTTCAATCCTACCCATACATACCCAGGAGTAAGCTTCCTTTACTATCATTGTTAAAAGAATATACATAGTAGTTTGTTAAAAGTACAGGTCTATAACATTTCCCCAAATGCTGTCACATGCCATGGTAGCATCAAGTCTAATACAGTGGTTCTCACACATTTAGCACTGGGACCCACTTTTTAGAAGGAGAATCTGTCAGGACCCACTGGAAGTGATGTCATGACCGGAAGTGACATCATCAAGCAGAAACATTTTTAACAATCCTAGGTTACAATCCTACCCACACTTACCCAGGAGTAAGTCCCACTTACTATAATGGTTAAAAGAATATGCATAGTAGCTTGTTAAACGTACAGGTCTGTAATATTTCCTCAAAAGCACTCGCATACCATGGTAGCATCAAGTCTAGTATATTAAAAATAAAATACTGAAATGCATGGGGGCCCATCTGAAATTGACTTGCGACCCACCTAGTGGGTCCCGACCCACAGTTAGAGAAACACTGGTTTAATATATTCAAAATAAAATATTGAAATGAATGGGGACCCACCTGAAATTGTGTCGCGACCCACAGTTTGAGAAACACTGCCCTGGTGGAGGGGGGCATTCCTCACCAAGGGGATTGTCCCTCGCTGCTGCTGGAGGCAGGGCCAGCGAAAAGGCGGACGGAGCTCCACAAGCACTGGGATCCAGTCCCCAGACCGTCCCTGCCTCGCTGGAGGTCGGCCATCTCCTTTGGAGCTCCTCCTCAGCGATTTCAAAGGGAAAGGAAAGTGGTTCTCTTCAGCCTGTCTCAACTCCCCTCCCCAGCGAGTTGGGTCCATTGAGTTCTGGAGGGAAAGGAGCGTCTTTGCCTGACAGATGCGACTGAGGTCCCGACTCTCTTCACCACAGAAACATTGACTGCCGCTTTTTTCCACTATTTCTCCCGCTGTGAGGGAAATTGCTGCTTGGGCTGGCAGCACCTGGTTCGCGCCTCTCTGAGGTGGCGGCAGGTTTGGGGGTCAGCGGCAGACCCCTCAATCAACCCGGCGCTATTGCAGTGTTCGGGGGCGATCAGGCAGGACTCTCCATGCGCGCCCAGAGCCTGCCCAACGCTCACAAGCATCAGGTCTGCTTTTACCTCAGAGGGCGCCATTTTTTACGTCAACAGTTGGCTGTGGCAGTTGACTGTGCCTGGTCCGCGCCTCTCTGAGGTGGCGGCAGGTTGAGCAGCAGAGGCAGACCCCTCCATCAAGGCACTATTGCAGTGTCAGGGCAAACGGGCAGGACTGTCCTTCAGCTTGCCCAGAGCCTGCCCAACGCTCACAAGCACCAGCTCTGTTTTTTACCTCAGCGAGTGCCATTTTGTGTCTCAGTGGGCAACATTTTCCTCACATTCAGTGAGGGACCCACCGAGGGGTTTGTTTTCCCCTCTTTTTGCCCAGCCTCTTTTCCCCTCATAAATGGTCCAGTGGACAGCTAGATGGTTATTCTTTGACTGTTCAGTGTGGTAATATATATTTATATATATATAGCCTAGAGGTGCTAATAAGCTTAAGGGGTCAAGCAGTGGTTCTGCTGTACTGTCCTGGGTGCTGTGGCTCAAGGGCTTGACTGATGACAAGCTGGCCTCGCAGGGTCTGCTCACTCTCCCTAAATAACTGAAAGACCAGGGCTGGAAAAGGGAAAGCGGCCTCAGGCATGGAGGAGCCCCGTCCCTTCCAGCCTCCCTCACGATGTTCAAGCCAATCTGACTCCTCAGATTCAGAGTTGCCCATTCCTCAGTAAAGGATAAAAAAAAATGGTGTGGATATGGAGAGTGCTGAAGCCCACATCGCTGGGAAAAACCTCTTTCCAGAGGAAGTTTTTTCCAAGATATTTGATAAGGTTATTAAGCCACTGAGCCTTAAAGCCTCAGAATGAGAGCCAGTGCTTCAGCTCTAACTTCTTTCTCCAGAAAGTCTCTTAGGTCCACTGAGGTACAAATCCTCGCACTTTCAGTCCCATGCCTTTCCCTTTGGGTTAATGACCTCCCCAAGGGGGTTCATAAAAGTGTTAGTGGTACTATTGGTGCATCTCAGGCAGAGGGTACTGTCTCTTTTCCCTCACCTGGATGACTTTTAAATAAAGGTGTTGTCCAGGGAGCAAGCAGTGCTCAACACGCACCAGATGGTGCTCTGTCTGTAAACTCATGGTTTTGTGATAATCCAGTCAAACAGTTCACTGCTTCCCATCCAGATACTGGAACACCTGGGAGTATTTTTCAATACCCACATTTTCCATACTTTTTTGCCAACAGAGAGATGACAGAAGATCACAGACACAGTCCTCCAGATACACAGTCAAGTAGGCAGATCATGTCGCTGGTCCACCTGCTATGAATGTTGGTTCTTTCACCAGCTGGTCAGCTAGACCCAATTCCACACCAGAACTTTTCAGGAGTGTGTCTGGTCCCACTCAAGAAGATAGAGAGGAGATACCACTTCCACACTCTGATTCCACCACCCCTGAAGAAGGATTTGCAGTGGTGGGTGTAAAATGGACAGCTGTCCAAGGGGTGAGCCTTCAGGACTGGCAACAAGTAATCCTGACTACAGATGCCAGCATATTTGGTTGGAGGGCCAAACTAAATGGCAGAGTGATTCAGGGTTATTATTCCTCTCAGGAGTTGTCTCAAAGCATCAGTCTCCTGGACCTGAGACCTATCTGTCTTGCTCTGTTTTCAGCTCAAGCCTCGTTTCTGCCATTGTCGTGTTCTAGTAAGAACAGACAGTGCGCGCACGCACGCACGCACGCACGCACGCACGCACGCACACACACACACACACACACACAGAGTGCAGGTTGCATCCAGAAACTGAGGACCAGATTCGGACACCCATAGTAGGTAGTTTGCTACTTGTAATAGTTTGCTACTGCAGAAAACTCGCAACTTAACAAATTCAACTCCATGGTAAGTGTGGAAGCAGTGGATGCATTATGGGTGGATGCACTTTACCTTGACCTCAGGGGCTCCTGGTGGCACAAAAGTGGCCAGGTTGGTACCCAAACTTAATACAATTATTAAGACAAGAACCTTGGGAGATTCCAGTTTGACCAGATCTACTCTTACAAGACCCTTTACAATACCTACAACCACACAGATTCCAATTGACAATGTGGAGGTTCAAAAGTTGGAATTGCACCGATTGGGCTTCTCCGATAGGGTTATAAAACCCAGACTATCCTCTAAGTGCCTGAAATGTGTATAGGACCACCTGGAAAACCTTTAGGGACTGGTGCAGGCATAAGGTTTTCTCTCCCACCTCACCTGATGTGTTTGTTATCTTGGAGTTTCCCCAGGATGAGTCAAGGAGCTTAGAACTAGTTCGTTCTTCAGACCCCCTCCCCCAAACATTTTCTCATAGGGGTAGTGTTACTGAACATTCCTCCTGTTCATAGGCTTCCAAACTGGGATCTGAATAGGGTCCTAATATCTTTAATGAGTCCTTCCTTTGAGCGTGTGGCCATAGTCCCATGAAGTCCTGTCATATAAAACTGCCTTTCTAGTAGCTGTAACATCGGAAGGAAGGGTATCTGAACGGGGGAACTTATCCATCCTGACTTATGTGTATTCCACACACTGTGGTACTTAGGATTGACTCATTTTTCAATTCAATTTTTCATTGACAGCAAGAATTAGTTTTTACTGTCTTTTTGTCCTAATCCTAAACATACAAGGGAAAAGGCTTGGCACACACTACATGTCAGAAGAGTCCTAAGCATCCATATAGAATGCAGTTGCCCATTCAGGAAGAGGGACGCTCTATCTGTAACTTCCCGTGGACAACAAGGTGTCCCTGGTACCTCTAGCTAAGTGGCTTAGAGTTTGCATCCTGATGGTGTACAAGGCAGCTGGTTTACAACCTCCAGGTGATTTAAAGGCTTATTTCCATTAGATTGCAGCTGCTTAGGCAGCATTCAAAAGTGTGGCACCACACTTGGAAATACCACCAGAAGCAATTGGTGATGACCTCATCACCAGTTACTTCTGGGTTCAGAGACCGGATGCAACACAACAAACACTAGTACTAAGCTCAGGGTGGACTTTTTGAGTGCCCAGAAAGCATGCTTTGGAGATTTGCCTGCTAACCTGAGTGTTCTACTGCTGTTTGTTACATTCTGTTGCTGGCCTCACTTCCTGGACACAGCAGGTGTCCAGGGGTCCTGCGCATACCACCAGTCACCACTTCAAGTACCACTGGTGGTACCTGTACCACTGGTTGAGAAACATTGGTCTATGGTATTTACCTCATCAGCAAAAATAAATTAAAAATTTCTAAAAACCTGAACGAGCATGCAAGATCAGGTCGCCAAAATGAAACATTAAATTAGCATGTGTTATGGCTATAGCAACCAATCAGTATGCACTTTTACTTGGGAAGCATCTAAATAACAATTGGAAAACGTTGATGGAAAGACTAGATTTCAGTTGGCCTTTGTTTATTGCTAAATTATTGCTAAATTATTTTGTTTTAAATCAGTGTACTCTGGTTTCTGCCATTCCTAGCACATTCCCCTCTCCCTATCGGGATACTTCGGTCATCCAGTTGGACTGCCCTGTGCAAATACGAGGCCATTCTTGTGAATTTCTCAGTGCCATCCTCACTAAGCATTTGACACCTATAGGATGTACAAGAAAATCTTTGAGATAAAGTGCAGTGTGTGTTAAACTCTATTTTCCTTCTTTATTCAGAAACATTGCTGAAAGCACCAACTATGCAACGGTTTATTTTGGTAATGGTGTACTTCAATGTGTTTAACAGATTTTGACTATTGTGCTTTTTCCATTAGGTGACAAGAGAACAAAATCATGAGTTATTTCATATGAGGAACGTATTTCTTTGATTCACTTGCAAATGCGTTTCTTTAGTCCTGAAAAAACAGCTTTTAAAAATCTGAAAGCTCATTCAGTTAAGGGCTGATTTCCTTTATTTATAAAAGATTTATGAGCCGTACAGGACGGTCAGAGATTGATGTGTAATGGGAGGAAGCGGAATTAATGAAACTCGATGCCTGGGAAATGTCTGTTAATGCCTGCACTACTTAGTGATTATTATTGGGTAACTAGCTTCATTATTGGGCGTCATTATTGAGAGTATTGAGTATCAAGCTTCATAGGAATGGAATGGCTTTTTCTCCAGAGCTTTATCCAGGTCGGTGTTCCTCAAACTATGGGTCCGAACTCACTAGGTGGGTCGTGAGTCAATTTCAGGTTGGCCTCCATCCATTTCAATATTTTATAATTTCTAATATTTTAATATTAGACTTAATGCTACCAAGGTATGTGACTGCATTTGGGGAAATGTCACAGATCTGTACTTTTAAGAGGCTACTATGAAGGCGTTAACAACGATAGTCAATGGGACCTAACTCCTGGGTAAGTGTGGGTAGGATTGCAAGACTAGGATTGTTTAAAATTTTCCTGCTTGATGATGTCACTTCCGGTCATGACATCACTTCTGGTGGGTCCAGACAGATTCTCATTCTAAAAAGTGGGTCCCGGTGCTAAAGGAGTGAGAACCACTGATCCAGGTGGCTTTGGGGAGCTCTTTCTGGGGTCCTTCTCTTCTCCATGAACAAGAGAGTGAGGAAAAACAGTTACTCTTTGGCTTCGTGTTGTTTAATTTTGCTGAGGTGCACACTCATTATGGAGCTTCAGTCATTGAGAGCCGTTGATGAAAGTGGTGAGCTGTTCTCTTTCAAGCAGGAGCCTAACTCTCCTGCTCAACCTGTTTTTCTAGTACAGTACTAATGTTGAAATTGAAACTGAAAGTATTTTCTTTCCCTTGCTGGTAGGAATGTTCAGTGTGTAGGGGTGCCTCTTTAGGAATCTAGATGCACACTAGAGGCATTCTTAACCCTTAGAACCTGTCCCATTCTCCCAGTAGCAAACCATTTCCGGAGGTTTTGTTTTTTTTGTCCCCTTTGGAGTTTTTCTTTTGGAAGTTCCTAACTTCTGGAGTCTTCTGGAGTCTTCTGGAGTCCAATAAATACCAGGTCCCTCTGGCACTGGTTGGAACACATGGGTTCTTTGTAAGGCGAAGAGAAACAGAGCAGCCTTTGTGTTGGCAAAGCTGGACATTAATTTTAAATATAAAGAATGGATGAGTTGAGCTGTGTTGCGCGTGGAGAACCTGGAAGCCCATGAAGACCTCCTGTTTAAATGATACCTGTAATTAAAATCATAGGCAGCTTAATTGGTCCTTAAGAAGGGGGGAGAGGAAGAAAAGCCAAAATAATTTAATACCTTCCGTTAGGGCTACCTACAGTATTATAATAAAGGTTTTGCCTTTTTTCAATAATCAAGCTGGATTGGGTTATCTTATGATGCAGGTTGCATCTGGAGGCAACTGAGTTAGTAATATTGCTGTGATGGTTTTGTAACTGAATGGTGCTTTCAGGGATCTCTTGTGACACTTGTGCAATAGAAATGTAGGTGTGCCTGGCCAGGAGAGTCTGTTTGACCATAAGCAGAAGCAGTCATTGGCCCCAGGAAAGCACAAAAGGAGGAGATTCTTGCTGGCTGAGTTAGCTGAAGCTAATGTCTGATGACATGGGCTGCATGGTCATCCAGAACAAAAAAAATCTGCTTAGGGCTGCAGTAAGACTGCAGGGTTGGTGGTGTCACTTCTCATTCCGATTAAGACTTCGTTAAGATTTCTGAAGCGTTCTACTTGACTGCTAAAGTCTTTGTTTTGTATGCACCCAGGATGTAGTTTTCCTTTTTTTTTTTTTTTTAAAAAGGAACCATCCAGACAGTTTCAGTAGCATTTTCCCATGAATATGTCTTCGTGAAGGGGAATAGTCTCATCCAAATGGCCCTGTTAAGAAAGGCTTATAATACAAACTAGATCAGCTGATAGTACAATTTATTGAACTGATTTTACTTGCCAGTGTAAATTGGTGCAGTGGAAAGCTGTGTGTGTATTTAATCTTGCAGGCTGAGCACAGACACAGCAGCCGTTGGTTATCAAATACAGTATAGTGTCATTACATGCAGTATAGTAGCTGCACAAGTGGAATGGGGGAGATGGAAAGTGAACATTTTTGAAAATTACTGAACCTGTTTTTTGAGGAATTTGAGTGCAGAATAAACTGGTTGCTGTAATATGTCGCAGCTCTTGAAATTTGGAAGTAGTAGCGAAGGATCGAGCTGTGTAATTTAAGATGTGTGTTCTACTTCCTAGATGGATTGTATTTTGTGTCTCTGAGTAGCAAACTTAGCGTGTGAAACTGCCATATGTTCAGAAGAATTTTGGGGGTCCCAGAAGAATATTGGGCCCCTGTTGCTACCTGAAGGCCTCCTTAAATAATTAGGGTACAAAGGTCTTGATCCAGCTACCTGTGTCTAGTCACAAAATTTCACGGTGTTGTACCAACATCTTCCAGCTGCCTGACTTGGATTATGTCATGCATGGTACTAGTTCAAAAAGCAGAATCTACTTCAAATCCTAGTCTAATCATAGGAGCCACATGCGAGAGGGGATGTGCAAGTAAGCTGTTGGTCTTCCTCATCCTCTTTTCAACTGCTACAGGCCATTTGTTGTGCCATGCTTCTGTACAATTTTCATTAATCTACATACCTTTTATTCATATAAAATGAAAGTTTGAGATGGGGAGAAGAAGGCACAGCAGTTAATGAATATCAAACATACCAGTTGCATATATTTGTTTTTTATCGTTTGTGTTTATTTTATTTAATGGAAACTTCCTTGAGTGCCCTATATTTTAGGAGGAAAGGCATGATATAAATCCTTCAAAATAAAAATGTGTGAATGACACTTGCCAGCAGCACACCACATGTTAGGCTTCGACTGTATCTGCAAGTTCACTGCTCAGAACTTAGTTTAGTCTTGTGTAAGTGCTTAGTGTACTCTCTCCTTTATTAGAATGCCCTCTGCTTGTTCCAAAACACAAAAAGTGAATACATGCAATTGCTTTGTAGGTTGTACAGTCCTTAGAGTGTACAGTCCCAAGGATTTATTTTTTTTAAATATGGAGACATTACATGTGTTTATTTCTGAGTTATTGCTGCCCTGTTAACAAAATGTTGTGCATCTGTGTTTCTGGTCTAGGTCTGGTTATCATGGGAAATGTAGAATTAAACCTATGGGGCATGTGGTGTTTTGATCCTCATTTTTTCATGCTGCAGTTCCTCTTGGTTTCTTCAACATTCTGCTCAGTTTTTTTTTTTTTTTTTGGTCATGATAATAAGGGGAGGTCAATTCACACTTTATTTACTTATTTCTGTTCCACCATCAGGTCTTATCACAAAGGCCTCCAAATCAAAACCAGCTTTCTAAAACTATCTCAATAGGATTTAAAATAATGTAAGCAGTCAAATAAAAATTATAGAAAAATGAGATGGCAGCCACAGACCAGCTAGAGGATAAAATAAATGACCAGCAGAAAACTCAAAGGCAAGTCAGTTTTGCTACTCCTCTGAAGGTAGATGGTGTAAGACAGGGGTGCTCAAACTTTCAACTTTAGGGATGCTGGACCTTTAACAAGTGTATAGAAGAGAGAATTTCAGCAGGTGTAGCTTGTCATGACAAGTTGCACCTGCTGCAATTCTCTCTTCTATACACTTGTTAAAGGTCCAGCATCCCTAAAGTTGAAAGTTTGAGCACCCCTGGTGTAAGGGTCAGCCAGGCCTTGTGGGGGAGAGAAATGCGCAATCAGGGTGCCAACACTGATAAGACCCTGTTTCGGGTTCCTGTTGAACAAACCTAGGATGACAATTGGATGTGAAGCAGAACCTCTGATAGCAAGTGCAGGTTTGTGCAGAAGAACTATTTTCTTTGAGTACTCCACACACCCAAGCCCATATAGACCAGCCAGAGCTTGGAAGCATATGGGTATCGGCGCAGATTACAAAAATCTATTATGCACACCTTCAGCTTGTGCATAATTGTACAGACACGCTGGAGGGAAGCTGGTGGTATCCCCTAATCCACTCTTGCCCATTCCTTGGTTCTCTGTCTTCCTTGTGTACAATGATCAGATGCCTCGGATTCCAGACCAGTTGTGGACCTGAATCCTGGCAGTACTTTGTTGCTGATGTAAATAAACTTTGTTGAAATACAGTTGTGTTTGTGGTGACATCAGATGATAGGAAAAAAAAAACTTCTGTTTCTAGTGGTTCAATCCACAGCGGCAGTTTCACGTATGCAGGCCATTGTTTTGATGCTGCAGTGATCAATCAGGTGATAAATCAAGTGATATACAAGGAAACATGAACCATCTTTTTTTTTTGCGCTTTCCCATAAGTAACCTAGACTGTTCTTTTAAATCCTTTTGCGTGGTTGTCTTGCAAATGCATCAACCAAAAAGCGTGTGTGCCCACAGCAGGCTGGTATTCGTGACTCAGAATGGGAAAAAGAACTAACTTCAGTAAAGTTTCTCTCTCTGGTTCTTTGAAGGCAGTTGTTTGCTACAGACGAGGGCCTGTTCTCCAAATCTTACAGCTAGTTTTTTCCCTTCTCTTGAATGCATGTATAGAATGCTGCTACTTCACCATATCAGGTTTCGTAAGGAACCATTTTGCTATTTTTTTTTCACTTAGTGAGCCTAAAAATGTACCACTTATTGGGACAGCCTGTGCCCAAGATAGAAACTATAGATGTCATTCTAAAAATTACTGTTGAGTATAGAGATCCTTTTTAATAAAAACAATGTTTAAATATGCTGTGAGATGAAATTTTGTTCTTCAGGTTATCAGCCAGAAGAGTAAAAAAATTTTCTTAAACAAGGGCTTTAATTTCACTGTTTTCCTGCTCTTGTTTATAACGTTGAAATGCAGACAACTAGGCTGGGGATGGGGAGGGGGGATTTGCCAGTGCTGTAGAAGACACTGCAGATTTGAAGGTGTGTCCCTCTGGTTTATGCAAATACCTAAATATGTAAAATACCAAACGTCAGTCTTGTGCAAGGATACAGATGAACAATAAGGGACCCAACATGGTGTGTAGTGGTTATTGTAGAACCTGGAGGGTGCTGGATGCAAATCCTAAAGTCTTCTGTGAAGGTCACTGGGTGGTCTTATGCCTGCCATTGCCTTTCAGCCTAACCTATTTCATAGGGTTGTTGTGCGGATAAATTAGGTGAGAGAGGAAAAAGTCATGTCGTGAGCTGCTTTGCAGAAAGCGTGGGACAAATGTTGTGAACATTTAAAAGGAGAAGTGTACAAAAAAAAAAACAAACACCCTGCAGCTGCTTGGTTTGTCTTAATTATACCTAGATTGGGACCCTTGAAAAGGAGGGGTGTTACAGCGAAAGGCAGTACTGAATATTTTGTTTAAGATACTCCATATGAAAATGAATTTTGGAAGCTATAATTTGGCAGACTTCCAGTTTACTGTGTATGCGATCCAGAGTTTTAGTCAGTGCTGTGAAGAGTTGAAATTTCAAATGGGTTGATTTTTTTTTTTTTAAATAAATAGCCCAGGTATCTTGCTTTAATGATGTAACCAAAAGCACACTTTTTAGGTGGCTGTACCTGATCGTTCATTACAATGTGAGTAATTTTATAGTAGATGAATCGGGGCAGGCAAGTTGGGGTGATAAATAGGAATGAGAAGTAGGACAATGCCGGAAAGCTGGTGAAAAGAGCAAATAAAAGGGGCCGTTAACGGTTACACAAACAGCATTTCAGAGGAAGCCAAGAGCAGCAAAACATGGAAAGTACAGAAGCAGATAAGCGTTGTCTATCAGACTGCAGAATGGTGTTTTTTTCAATAGAATCGGGTTAAAGAGAGATGATGTGGTTGAAAGCCTTCAACCGACGATTGTATGTTTCATATCAGACCTGTTAAATGGCTACCATGGGGTCGTGTTTTGCTTTGGGGAAATTTTATGCCTGTGGGGCATTTATCATTTTAACATGTCAACACTTTTTTTTTAAAGAGTGAAAAGATGCCCAGCTAGCTTCTTAATATAGTGAAAATGTCATCTCTTCATCAAAGGTGATTACAGTTTTCTTCTGAGTGTAAATTTGGCTTGTTGTATCACAGGAATGCATTAGTCTCAGCCCAATATAAGAAAATGAAAAGCAGCAAAAAGCCCCATTGTTGTCACTCCAGGCGTGTCTAATGAATCGTGTTTCCATGTTGTCTATCGCGCCGCGTAGTGCCCTCAGCCAGGGCTAAGTCTCCTGTAAAACGCTCTTTAAGATTATTGTTGCAAGCCCAGAAATGCAGGATGAGGTGGGGGGGGGGGTGATACTAATGAGGCAGCTGCATTTCAGCCAAGCACAGCTGCCCAGATAACTTGCCACTACTGGAATATTGGTGACCAAGAACTTAATGTATAAAAACCTCTTCTTGGGATTGTCTTGCTTTTTTGTTTGACAACTTTCTTTAAATGTACAGTTGTTTAAAGCAAGCTTGTGTCTTGGGGAGGAAAAAAAAGCACAAAGCAAATATGGTGTTTGTTGGAGAAACGTCTGCTACTTATGAAATGAACAACAAAGGAGTCATAGTTAAAATATTTTATGTCTTACTTGGCGTCTGTGGATGTCTATATGAACACATGGGCTTCCAGGAATGTTTCTGATTAGAGCCGTTGCATTTGAAAGACGGTGTGCTGTAAGTCTCGAGTGACCAGACTTGGTTCATAAGTACTTTTAAAAATTCTCATGTGCCTAAAAAAGTGGTGACTTTACATGGGGAAGGGGAGAGAAAATGTGTTTAACATATGTTGTGTATGCTTTTCTCGAATGGGCCATTCAAGGAGGAAGTTGCTGAAAGATCTATACTCCTAGTGTTCAGATTTCTTACTCTCAAGGAACCATTTCCAAATTCACTGCAGAGTGAGCACTTTTGCTATTGATGCTGTTGTAGTACTGTATGCAACGGTCAATATCTTTTCCTTCTCTGTCCATATCCCTTTGATTTAAAACTTATTTTCTCTTTCTCTGTTTGTATCTGTATGCGTGTCTACCAGCTCCTGGCCAGATTTCACATCATATCTCTGGTCGAGCACACTGTGGTAGTTGAAAGCTGATGCTGAAATAAATTGGTTAGTTTTTAAGGTGCTCCAAGACCTTGCTGCTATTTCCAAGTCGGTTATCTTAGAGCAGTGGTTCCCAACCTTTAGGAGCCCATGGACCACTGGAGGCAAAAAATAAAATTGGCATGGCATGGACCACATGCAGTTAGGGCCTCCAAGAGAAATTTTATCAGGGAGTACGAAGTTTCTTTTGGACCCCTTTCCCAAAGAGGAGTGGAGGCAATGAAACAGAGCAGGGGGAGGGTGGTGACAAGAGCGAGCTGAACAGAGGTGGGGAGGGGCAAAGCAGGGCAAGTGCAGGGTGGCAACAGCAGGAAGAGACTTTGGAGCCCAGGTCTGCCGGACTTCCCAGTGCAGAGCCCAGGTCTACCTGCCCACAGTGTCAGCAGGTAGATATAGTAATACAGAAAAAGCAAATGCACTCCTAAGTTTCTCTAAATTATTTTAAATATCAAAAATCATTGCAGAAAGTTTGCATCGTAGTGAGGCTCACACTAGAACGGAAAGTGTCCTGTGCATACCAAAACTTGCTTCTGCAGCAGGTGTGCTCCCTGAGCTCCCATATACTCCTTCATGGTAAGTGAATCACAACCAAAGAGCTACTGTACAGGGCCAGCTTGTGCAGAACGTCCTGGGCGCACACAGGCACACCTTGGTTGGTGGAAGCCCCCCACTGAACCCCACTATATTTTATGAATGGAAATGACATACAGACAATAAGCAGTTATGTTGCTGTTTATTGTGAGTTTTAGTTGCACTTGTCGCTTGGGAGGCTGCATTTTTAGTCAAACTGGTCACTTGGGAGGCTGCAGAAAGCATTGGTCCCTCTATAAAGTGAGGATCAGACTTCTGGCAAGGTTTCCCTCGCAGATTCTTCCAATGTAATAAATAGGAGCATTCCTCAAGTTTGACTCTTAGAAGAGGTTGGTTGTTGAGGGACCTTGAATTTCCCATGAAATGCAATGCTTCTGAGGTAAAATGGAGGCAGACATTTAACATACTGATGGGTGCAGAAAAATTTAGTCAGACTTTAATTCAAGGCGGTTTTCATAGGCAGGCTGTTCTAAATTCCCGTAGGGATTTTTACAATTGAAGAAAGGTTCTATCTTTCAAGAACCACACATTTCAGATGGATCTTTTGTGTTCTGTTATCATTTTCTGGCCTCCAGATTCCTCCCACACAGGCTGACAAGCAGCTCCTTCATATCTCCAACAGCAGGTGGAATAACTCGGCTAGGCTTGTCAGCTGCTTCAAGGTCTCGCCATTCACGGTGCCGATGGCCTCGAACTGGCGACCTTCAGATGTTATCTTCAGGCAAATGGAGGCTCAACCCTCTAGATCAGGGGTGTCCAAAGTTTTTGGCAGGAGGGCCACATCGTCTCTGACACTGTGTTGGGGGCCAGGGGACAAAAAAATTCACGTTTCAAATTTGAATAAATTTACATAAGTTTACATAAATGAATGGCTAACTTAAGCCTTTTCTACCCAAAGTTGATCTACACAACAGGAATCAAACATGCACACTTGTGGGTTAGGCAGAAATGGGTTGTCCATCCTACCCCCCCCCCATGTCTGTGTGTGCTCCCCCTTCCTGCCAGTTTAAATAAGGGGAGACTTAAGTGGCACTGATGCTTGTGGAGTCACCATCACCTTAGTTTAGGTCACAATTCAGTTGTAGGGTCTTGTTTTAAATCTAATGGCTTAATTTACTCCTAGTCACCTTCATGTGCCACTTTGGTTAGTCCACTTTTTTGGAACGCTTGACACAGACTCCCATCAATGATGACTAGATTACTTATTTTTTCATGACTCAAACTTGGAAAATGGGTCTGTTTGTATTCAGTCACTGTCACATCTCCATCTTAAGAAGAGAGAAAATGAAGGTGCCACTGGAAAACCAGTGCTACATTTGATTACCCTTTTTGATGAGGGATGGGATATTTCCACTTCCTCTTTTTTTCCTATGATGTTTAGTCCAGGTGACTTTGCAGTGGCAGAATCTTATATGCATTGGTGTATTCTAAAATGAGTAAAAATAGTAAACACAAGCTGTGCATTTTAGTGGTGGGTATGATGGTGCGAACCAAATAAGTACATCCCCCTCTTCCCTGAAAGATATTAGCAAGCGTTTTTTTGACCCCCTTTGATTCAGCTAAGTAGGATGAGTCAGCCAAGAACCATAAACGATATTTGGTGTATTCATTTTGCATGCTGTTGATCACGGTTCCTTACTTTTGAGTGCTGTCCGCCTGCACTTGCAAGTTTCAGTTCTCTCTCTCATATATTCCACTTGTTTTGAAGTGCAAGTGTATTGACATTCTCTGATCCACACAATGCTTACAAAATTTCTCTCTACCAGCAAGGCACCTTTCCATGCTACTTTCTCCAAATGATCTTTTATCTGGCTTTTGGAAGTTCGTTCTTTCACTCCCTCCCCTTTCAGGCTTGAGCTCCAGTGAGCTAAATCCTGTGCAACAAGAGTCTGAATGTCTTTCATTTTGGCTGATGGCCATTAAAACAAGTTGGAAACTGTAGTGTTGTGTGTTTTTTTTTTGTCAAACTTGCATGGTGGAACGTGTAAGCTATTTTTGCAGCAATAGGGTGAAATGGTATTGCTTTTTAATAGTGTCAAAATGCTTTAAATTGGTCACTTTGTTTCTATATAAAGTTGTCAGCAGTTTTTGGAACTGTTCCAATGCGCTGCATTAAAAACTATACTGACTCCGCAGATTTTCAACAAACACGGTCTGTGTTAGTCTTATTTCTGTTTAACCACAATGTGAACCCCCCTCCCTGTTTTATATTGTTTTTCCCTCGAGATTTAATGGGATGCATGTACAAAGAATTGTATATGCAGAAATTTAATGGTTGACTCATTGGCTGGAAGCTACAGACTAACCAAGCATTTAGAGCCATGCTTTTAAATTTGGGCCCCTTCTGCTGATACTCCTTTGGCTGCTCTCACACCACTAGCTGTAGGAAAGCAGTGTACCAGTAGCATAGATTGGGCAAGAAGTATGCCAAGAGATCTAGAGGCAGTAGCAACTAAAGAAGCCTGCTTCCCCATCTTGTACGGGCAACAGTGCGCAAGTCCAGTTCTTCAGCAAGCATTTGTAGTGTCAGTGGTACTTGAAGTGTGTTTGTGTGTGTGTGTGTGGGGGGGGGGAGGATTTGGATAATTTCTGGTGAGTATTTTGAACAACTGCCCTACTATAAATCTGTTGACTCAAACTAAAACTGAGTGCATTTGCAAGAGGGTCAAAGCAAACAGTGTGTCTTGGTAAATGAGCATTCCCACCTCTGACTGATGAAGTGATAGAAATGGTGCTTCCTATAGACCAATGGTTCTCAAGCCTTTTAGCATTGGGACCCACCTAAAAGAATTCACTTTACCAGCTGCTCAAGCCTCTGAGGCTATAATGGTGATTGGGCAGCAGTTCTCCCCCCCCCCCCGTATCAGGTTGTATCTCATCCTCTGCTGTCCCCTTCTCCTTTGGCTTTCAATTTTTCCCAGCATCAGGGTCTTTTCTAAAGAGTTCTCCCTCTTCATGAGATTACCAAAGTATTTCAGCTTCAGCATCTGTCCTTCTACTGAACAGTCAGGCTTGATTTCCTGTAGGATCGACTGATATCCTTGCAGTCTAGGGGACTCTCAAATGTCTTCTCCAACACCAAAATTCAAAAACGTCTATTCTTCAGCCCTCCTTATGGTCCAGCTCTCACAGCCATACATTACTATTGGCAAAAGCAGAGTTTTGACTTCTTAGAGCCACCTGCAGATGAAGAATCTTAAGAGTTGCAAGGGCAGGGTTGTGTCTGATAACGTAGCAAGCCCATAAAGCTACCAGGGTCCTCAAACACAGATTTAACAGGGGAATTGATGGACAGCATAACAACGATGAATCAATAGCATGGCACTTAATTAGAAGTTTTTGTGTCCAGTATTTTAGAATCGATAGAGTGTTGTGCTCCTTTGCAACTTTTCTGTTTGGCAACTTTTAGTGACAAGTTGCTCTTTCTGCAGTTGTCACTGAATTTGTCTTGCTGCAGACGAGTGTAATCAAAAATAAAATGAATGGTTGTGAATAGGTTGGTGGTAATTGAATTTTTGATGTACTTATTTCAAGCAGACATTTGCCAATGAATTGGATTTTTAAATGGTTTTTGCTTTCTTTCCCCTCAACGTGAAAGGAGGGGCAGCATAGGAAAAGGAAATGGTTACAGTCATGACTATAACTCTGGTTACAAAATAATCCCTTCTGTAGTTGTTGGACAGGATTGCTTCCTTGTTTTGTGGGTTCTGCTTCAAAGTAACAGCCTCTCAGCTGAGCAGATCAAGAAATTGATTTTCGGTCATCTTAATGGCTGAGCAGCTAGTCTTATCCCATAGTGCAGTGATTCTCACACATTTAGCATTGGGACCCACTTTTTAGAATGAGGATCTGCCAGTACCCACCAGAAGTGATGTCATGACCAGAAGTGACATCAAGCAGGAAAATTTTTAGCAATCCTAGGCTGCAATCCTACCCACACCTACCCAGAAGTAAGTCCCATTGACTATCATTGTTAAAAGAATATACATAGTGACTTGTTAAAAGTACAGGTCTGTAACATTTCTCCAAGTGCAGTCACATCCCATGGTAGCATCAAATGTAATATATTAAAAATAAAATGTTGAAATGAAAGGGGACCCACCTAAAATTGGCTCGCAACCCACCGAGTGGGTCCCGACCCATTGTTGGCATCCTTCAGTCTCGGAAGACTATGGTATCGCGCTCTGAATGGTGGTTCTGGAACAGAGTGTCCTCTCCAGTGCGCGAAGCCTGGGTAAAGTAGATATGGAGGATAGACTGTTTCCCATGCAGCAAATCCCCCCTCTCCACGTCGCTGAAATGGTCCAATGGAAAGGCAGAGGCCAATACGGTTGGTTCCAGCGGCGTCGCAGGAGTTGCCAGGACGTGACTGTGTTCAGTCATGAACTGCCTCAGGGACTCCGGCTCTGGATTTTGCCTCGAGGTTGACTCCTGAAGCCTTTTCCATAACTGGATGTAGCTACAAGGCAGTGGAGGTTTGGGATCAGAGTTTTCCTTCTCTCAGATGAGCTGCCTTCCCAGGCTAATGAGTCCCATCTACCCGGTGGCTGTTTAGTCGCCTCTTACGACAAGTACAGCCAAACTGAGGGCCTATTCTTATCCCCAGCCCCCAGGGGTCCCGACTCGCTGTTTGAGAAATACTACCATAGTGTGTGCCCTCCTACATATTTGTCATGACCAGTACAATATTTGCACATCTGCAAATCCTGCGAATTTGTTTTGACCAGTTGCAATAGTCAACATCCGAGGACATAAGGTATAATTAGAGTGGGCCCTCCAGATCTGCCGGGGTTTGGCTCCAGAACCAGACACAGATACGAAAATCTGCTGATGTCCGTGGTTGTCACGCTGGCAAAATGGTAAAAATTTGCATAAATTGCCTAAAACAAGTGTGTGTGTGTGTGTGTGTGTGTGTGTGTGTGTGTGTGTGTGTGTGTGTGTGTGTGTGTGTGTGTGTGTATTCCTCCTTTCTCCCCAAAGCTGCTAACGATCAGGATTAAAATACAAAACAAAGTAAGACAAATTGCCAAACTAGGCAAGGTAGATTGCCTAAACTTGCATAAATGAGCAAGCATGAGGCCAACTCTGAAACGGCAGGGTGCAAGGCGGGCAAGGCTATAACAGCGTAGGTGAATTTTAAAATATTCTCTATCTGTGATTGATTAAATTGGTGGATGTGGAACCTGCAGATACGGGCCCGTTGTACTTCTGTTGTGTAAAGTGGGAAAGCAGGAAACAGGGCTAGCCATAGTTCTTACTACTTGTTTAAGGGGCGGACTACACAATATGTGTAGTTCCAATATCTGATCTCTTTACGGTTTTCTGTTTAATATCAAAGCAGCGATGAGGTGCATAGTGCTTGATCAAAGCTGAGGAATGATTTCCTGATATAAATCTAATTCTTCCCAAACTGCTATTTAGCCCCACTACATGGGGGTACCTGTACTCCCCCCTTCCCCAGTTTGCTAATAACACCTTTATGGGGGAGTGGGGGGATTTGGGAGGTCTGTGCTGGGGAAGGAAATAGCATTGGGTCAGAACTAAATTCTTCTTCCTTCTCCCCTTGCTACTGCTCTGAGCAAATTCTAAGCTGCCCCCATAGCTGCCCTCAAGTACAGTTTAAAAATTAATTCTTAAGATTTAGGGGCATAGCAGAGCACTTAGCAGAGCACACAGATGTATTTGAAATTTTTGGATGAGGACACAAGGATGATGTTGGCAGTTTCTTAGAGGGGGAAGCTGCTGACTTTTCCTCAGTGCCATTCGCCAGAGGAATTCCGATAACATTTTGCATTTTTTTCCTCATCAGGCTGAAGATTTTGTTTGCATGTACCTGTTTCTGTGCTGTAAATCTGGTGTTTATACCGATGGGATTTGCGCCTTTGTTTCCATGCACAGCTTCATAGTGTATTGGATTTAGATTTATATTGTACTATTTATACAATAGAATATACATGTATTGTATAAATAACACAACTTGTATTTGTTTTTTATTTTCCCCTTGGGTTTTCCTTATCTGATGTTTCTGCCAGGCTTCAGCTTCCTGCAGGTGTTAGGCTGGCAGGCAGGCAGGCACATTTTCCCCGAAAATGTTTGCTCATTTTTGCTACTCTGAATGGGGAAGTAAGAAATCATGAGGATCATTGAGTCTGAGACTTTTAACATTAGCGAGAGTGTTAAGAGTGCACTGTTTCAGCAAAACCTAAGGCTAAAAAAAAAAAGGTTGAGTGTCTTATTGTTGATTTCCTGGGTGTGCTTTAATTGTCTTGGCCAGTTACAGACATCATAGGGTTTCCAAGCAGTGACTCTGCAAGAGATTGTCCAGAACTTGAGTTGGGGAAGGAAGTAGAGGCTGAGAACTTGGAAATGCCATCTCCTGCAAGTGTTTTTTTTTTTTTTCACGTTGTGCAATCTTGTTATTATTAACAGTATTTATATACCGCTTTTCAACTCAAAGTTCACAAAGCGGTTTACAGAGAAAAATCAAATAACTCAATGGCTCCCTGTCCCAAAAGGGCTCACAATCTAAAAAGATGCAAATGAATACCAGCAGACAGCCACTAGAACAGACAGTGCTGGGGTGAGGTGGGCCAGTTACTCTCCCCTGCTAAAAAAAGGAGCACCCACTTGAAAAAGTGCCTCTTACCCAATTAGCAGGGGTTTTGTTTGTATACCCTGGTCTGGTTGAGCACTTGTGAGCTTTTGAGGTGTGTGTGTGTGTGTGTGTGTGTGTGTGTGTGTGTGTGTGTGTGTGTGTGTGTGTTAGCTGCAGCCAAGTAGATGGTTAGCTCAAATAAATATGGGTAAGGGGGGATCTTTCTTCATTGGTTCTCTTATCCATTCTGTGACTGTCTGCTTTCTTTTCTCTAGCACCAAGCAGTCCTCTCTCTGTGCAGGTTGTATGTATGTGCTTTCCCCTTTGGTCCTCTTCTTCTCTCGACTCCATACTGCATCATGTCCCCTCTGCCCTTGCTTCCCTCAGACCTCTTCCCCAGCGCAGTGGTTACTTGACCAGCTTTCCTTTAGAGTTGCTCTCTCTCTGGGCTCCCTAACCCTGAACATAGCCTTCTTTTTTGGTTACCCACTCTTCAACTTCTCTCCTTGCTTTCCTTACAGATGCTTGCTTCTGTTCTCTTTTCATATCCCTCATAGAACTTGTCACCAGACTGTTCCTGCTGTCTTTCATCTTAGCAAAAACTGTTCTTGATACTGATTCCAAGCTGTGACAACAGCTTATTCAATGGTAGTAGTGCTTTTAAAGCCATATGTACAGGCGTTCTTAAATAATTTTTTGCATGTTTTTTTCATGGAAAAAGTGCAGAAAGCAATATTTTATTTCAAGGGTGCAGTTTTATAAATAGCTTTAAAAGTATACTAGGTAGATTATATCAGTGGTATAGTGTCAGCAGATGCAACCACAGTCAATTAAGTGTTAGAAAATAGTTGTATTTTTTTTGCAGTTTTTGGCTATTTTTAAACAGAAATTAAGAAGTGCGGAAAGCGGAGTTGTGTTCTTATTTTATCACAGAAAAATCACACCTCTAGCCATATGTGGTTTTTCTCAAGCCATATCTCTTAGACTAGTGTTCTTCAGCATCGGGGTTGTGACCCCAATAGGGTCAGGAAACCTCGGTTGTGGGGTTGTGGCAACTTACAGGAATTTATTTATTTATTTATTTAGTGTATGGCATATAATGCATGGGCAATTAGACTAGATCAAATGTCACTGTCCAGTTCGTCCAGCCATTCAAGGACAGAGTTACCTTCATTGAAAAAGTCAGACCATGGGCCTGTATATGCCCTCAGTTTGCAGCCAGACACAATGTGGTATATGGTTTGGTGGAAGAACCTGCAATCACACTGTGGGGTAGATACTAGTCCCCATTTACAGGAATGAAACAGGTTGAAGACCACTGGACTAGAGCACCACCAGGTAAAGGGAGAGGCATCTGGTATACCTTTAGGTACCAGAAGACTATGTCCCAGTCCTGCTTAGGTTCTTAGCAGTTGTGTTAAAACAGCTTTCACTAGTGCCAGGCTTTATGGTAACTTTCTGTTCTCTCTAATGAAAATATTTGGCTACAGTGAACAGTGCTGGTAAGGGTGTTATGAGGGCAAGGGTTGGGGTGGGAAGATAGGTCCTGGGGTGGGATTGACAGTTGGTCCCCAGTCTCATACTTCATTTATTGGGGTCATGGCATGAAAAAGGTTGAAGACCACTATCTTAGTTTTAGGGAGTATCATTTTAATATCGATTTCCTTTTGAGTGCTGTTCAGTCTTCTTGTACAGTGGCACTGTACACTACCACTGTGATAGATCTCTTCAAGCCAAGGCTGAACTTGCTTGACCTCAGAGAATTTGATACTGGTCTTTTTTGAAATAAGGGCATATAGCACTCCAAAGGACGGGTGCTTAAGAATCGAATGCTTGCTCCCAAAATAATGAAACTGCTGGTGCTTAGGAATCCAAACTTTTGGTAATGTGTGACTCTTCCTTGTATCAGTCAAGCTGCAAGGCTTGAGTGCTCTTCCAGTCAACTTCAATGAGTGTATATCAGAGGAGGAACCTTCCAGATCACTTCCTTAATTTTTCTATAAAACCATACTGGTTCTTATGATGATCTCTTGCTGTGATTGGCAGCACTAGCATTACACCATTGCATTCCTTTTTGAAGGAAAGTGACCTTTTGATAGTGACTGACTTATTGAAGGAAATCGACTAGATGCAAATGTGTGAAAGCTCAATGAGCTGTTAATCCCTTGAAACTCTCTAGTCCAACATTTTTCAATCCTTTTCACCTTGTGGCACGCTGACAAGGTGCTAAAATTGTCATGGCATGCTGTAATGTCGGGGGGGGGGGGAGGCTCACATCCTCCAATGACCCTACTAATAAATGACCCCCCCCCAACCTTCATGGCACACCTGTGTTTAAAAATCGCTGCACTAATCTTAAACTTTGAGTAGCTTGTTCGACAATCACTTTAGTTAACTCGCTGTACCTGAAAGTTTGTATTCTAGGATGGTTGCTCAAATTTTGAGAAACTAGTTTTATGTTAAACAGCGAGGAGAAATATGTGACACCTTGTTTACAACCTATGCAGTTGCTAGTTGATCACGTAAAATATATTGTACTTGTATTGACAAGTTAAATCGGAGAAGAAACACATAAAGCTTTGATTGTCTTTTAATGTTAAGCTTCCCTCTCTCTTTATGGATAATATGCTAACACTTCACTTATTTTCACAGTGGTGGAAGAAGGACTTTGGGAGAATGGGCTTTCCTATGAATGCAGGACGTTGCTTTTCAAGGCAATCCACAATCTGCTGGAAAGGTAAGAGAATTCCATCCATATTCTTTGTTTAGATTGAGGGTCCCTAAGCATGGGCTTAAATTACCAAAATTGGTTTGCCACCAGCCTGCTCGCCTCAATCCAATACCATTCCCTTGTATCAGGCATGGGGTGAGAAGGAAGAACTGGCATTAACTGCTTTGTGATGGGATATGCAGGATTCAGATTGGATATCAGGAGAAAATTCTGGATGGTAAAGGCGGTTTGGCAGTGGAACAGATTGCCAAGGGAGGTGGCGGACTCTCCCTCACTGGAGATTCTCAAGCAGAGGTTTGACAAGCACCTTTTGGAGGTGCTCTAGGAGGATTCCCTGCTACAGGCAGGGGTTTGGACTGGATGACCTATTAGGTCCTTTCCAAATCATAGAGTGGGATCCTATGAAGAATCATAGATTCTATGAAGTTGGTTACAGTGGGTGAGCTGTCTTTTCTTGCTTGTGCTTAAGCCTGGAGACTCTACCTACCGTACTCCTAAGCCCTTATCAGTTTGTCGGGAACTTGGAAGGGGGATGCTAGGGATGGGGAAGGTAGGGCAGGGCAGGGCAGGGCAGGGCAGGGCAGGGCAGTTAGTTGCTATTGATGATCTGTGTATTGAGTTTGTGGCACTCTGATTTGGAGAGTTTTTGGGATGCTTGCATGTCTAATGCAGTCTGTGACCTTAGCAATGGTTGGCAACCTCCAGTCTCGAAAGACTATGGTATAAGCCTACAGCACCTGGTATTCCCAAGCAGTCTCCCATCCAAGTACTAACCAGGCCTGACCCTGCTTAGCTTCTGAGATCAGACCCTGCACATGCCTGATCTTGTCTGATAAAAACCTGCATTAATTCTACTGCTGGTTTTATTTACTTGTTGTTACAATGCCCCTGCCAGCAAGGAGCTTACGATCTGAAACCGACAATGGGAAAGGCAATGGGGAAAGAGGAATGGGAGAGTCCCAGGTGTTATCACAGTGCATCTGAAGTGGCATGACTCAAGCACAGCAAACATTTAATGGGACTTCAGGCCATCAGATTCTGAGCTGCTTATCAGCCTGGGACCTCTTTCGCGCAAAGGGCACCGAATCCAACTATAGGTCTACATTTCATGCATAGATGAACAGATTATTTATGTGGGTCGTAGCAAAACTCGGCTGTTAGAGAAGAAGCATCTTAATTTAGTGGGTAGTGTTTGGGGTGATGTCTTTTTAGTTAAGTGTGAGCTACCTGGTGGTTTTGGGTATAGAAGTGGGAATGGATGAATGCAGGGAAGGCCTTTTTCAGTTTTTATTAAGGTAAGAAGAATATTACTCCTATTCATTCATCCCAGCGTAAACTATAACAAAATATTTTTTTTTTCAGTAATGAATTTCAGACGATCCTGCTTCCTTCTTGTAGTTCTCTGGCAGCTTGGATGTAGATTGACATAGCAGTTCCCCCTTCCCCTGCTGCTTTCAAGCTGGCTTTGCATTTCACGTTTAGCTGGCAAACCTTTTGAAATGCTCCTTCTGCATTCAGAGTTCATCAGCAGTAATTGAACCAGTGATGGACAAGTACTTTAACTTACTTATCATGTAGTTGAATGGTAGTTATAGCCACTGTATGAAAAATAGTTGTGCGATGGCACAACCTCTTTTGACTCTACAGCCTAAGCCTTTTTTGTTCTTACTGTAGTTCAGCTGCCAACCACAATTACTTTTACCCATCATGGGGGAGGGGGGGTGGGATCTATAGGGTTTATTATTTAATATCATGCTGAAAATTCTCTGTCAATATCAAGATGTGTCAATAAGCAACTGCCAGCAAGGGTGTGGAAATCCCCTTCTGTTCCCACAGTTAGTTGCTAGGAATGTGCATGGTGTGTAATATTTCTAAGGGGCTTGGCAGCACCCAGGCTTGTCCCAGAAGAGGGCAGTTGCATCAGAGAGGTGAGAGGGGGCCTTCAAGAAGAGGATGGTACCCCCAGGCCTGTTTGTCCTGATTATTGTATGGGCCTGAAAAGCCCAGGAAAGAAGATTCTGCCCCTTTTAGAATAATAATCTGCAAATGTCTGTAGTCCCTAAATTTTTCGGTAAATGGATTTGTTCGCTGTATTTAACTGTTTTGGTTTTGTTTAATGATTTTGACCCTGTCAGGGAAGTAGTTATAGAAAAACAAAACTCCTTCAGAGTAGTTCTGATTATTTTTACTAGTTAACTTGCAGGTAAAGCAATGTTTTCTTTAGCAGTTTAGCTGCTTTTAAAGTTGTGGTTGCCCCTCTGTGCTAAACAAATGGGAGTCCCAGAAGTTATTCTCCCATCAAACCATTGTAGTAGCTCACCTGCTTTAGCATTAAGCTATGCTGGATCAGGCCAAGAACCCATTGAATCCAGTGTCTTGTGACAGGGCACTCGAGTTCTACCAAGTTTGGGAGAATGAAAGTGTTTTTTTTTTTTCCTAATTCTTTTGGGATAGTTATTTGGGAAAGCAAGTGTCCAAATGGCTTATTGTGTTAGTATAAACAGTCACCAGCCAGCATCACAGCTGGCCCCCTTATGCAACTTACTAGTTTGCAGGTGAATAGCAGACTACTAGGCTTTCCTGCATACTGTCCCCTGGCACTACAAGATGCATGTGTTTTCCCTTGCAGATGCTGCCTTTGGGAGATTCGTGTTGTTGAATGTTCTCTCTAGGTGATTTGTTGGTTGCAGTGATTCCCACCCGGAGACAACACTGCTCCTATATATCCCAGTTGTTTTGGCATGCCCTCTGGGAAGCCTGGAGAGAAAAGGAAATGGGTTACTGTGCATTCCTGTTCTTTTAGACTCTCAGAGGGCATTCTGTTCACCTCTTTTAGTCACGCCATGAACCAGCACCAAGTTCTTCTGTTTAGTTGTAAGGCTCCTTTCTTTGCTGCACATGTGGGGCAGGTAGGTAGAACCCCCTGTGTGATCTTTCTCTTCCCTGTCTTCTGATTTTTTAAATCCTTTCTGCTGTGAGGTTTGATAACATTAGCCATTGTTTTCTTGGCAGTTTTACTGCTGTCTATGCTAGACTTGTGGGATCTACCTTAACCTGCCCAGTCTGGGATTGCAGCCTCTTCTTACAGAGGCTTTTTTTGGATTGGACTGTTCCTGATCTTTCAAGGGGAGGAACTATCCCAAACGTTCTGGAACATCTAATAGTCTAGGTTTCAAGGAATAAAACTTTTTTTCCCCCTCTTTTGAAATTGTATCGCAGGTGGTGATATCTAGTTAGAGTGGACTGTCCTTAAAATCTATGCTTCTCAGAATTTTACTTGCATAGTGGTGAGGTTAGGGAAGATTTAAAGACATGAGCTAATTTCACATTTCAAGTGCTTTACCATTTCTGTTTCTGTGTCGAGGCATGGCATACTAAACCTGCAGGGTCTCTTCCTCAAGTCTGTTTGATTTGCTGAAAATAGACATTTACAGACATGGTTCCATTTGCTGCCTAAAGTCTCCTTTTCCTCAGTTTGCCACCTTTGAGCCACACACTGTAGGCTTCCAATTCTGGTCACGGATTCTGTGCCAACCCAGTGTTTGTGTGGAACCCAAAGGCAGCAGGACCTTTAGTAAATTGTTCAGGGAGGGGTGTATTGCTGCCTCTTCCCTTAACATCATAATTATATTTACCTTTCTCACAATGTCTACACTTCTGAAGGAGTGTTTTGTTGTACTTAGTGTGAGCTTCCCAGAACTGAATACTTATATTCTTTTTGATGGGAGAATTTCCATTTCTAAAAATGTGTGTTCATAAAATTAATGGCTATAGACATAATCACATCGAGCAGTTTAAAAGCCGTAATGTAACTTTATAAAGAGGCCTGTATCATCCTTGCTTTCCAGGCAGCTGTTCAGGCAGTGCTTGGAGTGGGAGGGGGGCAAGAGTGCCCATACAGCCCATTCTTATCTTCTGCTGGATACATGGAAGTTGGGGGCAGAGCCAGCATGTTTCACCTCCATGCGTTGTTTGCGAGAAGGGCAATCATCTATGAAATATTTATAACTAATCTGCTAAAATTAAAGTGTTAAATTTTCAGTGCGTGCATTTTTCCTTTTTAAAATGTAGGAATATAAACTGAAATGCCAGGTATTGAATTTTGAAGCTTTAAGGCATTTTGAAGCTTTAATGCCTGTGTTAGGCATTTTGTAAATATTTTAATCAAAGCATTTCTACAACATTTAAGTGTACTTCATTCTCTTCCTAATCAATCTTTTCAATTCAAATTCTCTCGACTGTTGGATAACAATTGAGATGTTTACATAGCGTGTGAAATTTAACACAACAATTTTTGTTTTAGTTTTGTTGACTAAATATAACTTAAACATGCTAAACTGGATCGCAGGTGATTTCTAGCATCAAAATGTTTCCCAGAAAACCCGGATCACTGGCTTTAATATCATGTTATCTTAGGAAAACACAAGCTTGGTACTATAAATAATTTGAGCGAGCTGTTAATATTGATTGATCCTTTACAAAATCACTGTGATTATTTTCTGTTAGTGCCAACAACCAAAGAATAAAATGAAGGCCATCTACTGTGTGTGTTTGAAAGGATAACAGTCTGGTTTTTTCCCAGATTAATAATTTTGTATTGACTCTGGGTATGTTCCCTTTGTTGCTGGGGGAACTGGATTTCAGTGTGACTCTTCCAAGTTCCAATTCCATTTAGGGGTGAGATGTTGGAAGCTGATGGGGGCCAGGTCTTGCAGAAAGTTCCATGTATCCGTGGGCTAGAACAGTGTTTTTCAACGTTTGTCCTCTGCTGTACCACTTCACATAATCCACCTATTCAAAATACTACCAGAAGTAACTGGCTTTGACATCATTGCCAGTTACTTGTGAGTTGGGAGGCCAGATGTGATGCAACAAACACCAATAAGAGGCTCAGGGTGCACGAGAGGACTTTTTCGAGTGTGGAAAGGCATGCTTTGGAGCTCTGCCTGCTGAACGTTGCATCACATTCCTGGTCTCACTTCCGGGGGGCAGGTGTCCAGGGGTCCTTCACGTACCACCAGACACCACCTTAAGTACTACTGGTGGTACCCTGTACCACTGGATGAGAAACACTGCAAAGATGGGAGGAAACAGGGCACAAGGGTAGAAATCATTGGTATACAAGGACAACCCAGGCAAGGGTATTGAATCCTCTGTGTGTAAAACATAAAAGCTTCAAAACTCCAGTGATAATATCTTTGTTGCTTAATATTCTTCTCAATAATACTGTAATTGAAGTTGTGATTGTCTTTCTATTTAAGATGCCTGATGGACAAGAACTTTGTACGGATCGGGAAATGGTTCATCCGGCCATATGAGAAAGATGAAAAGCCCATTAACAAAAGGTAAGGTAACAAGCTACCCTGGCGTCTTGTTAAGACAAACCGTGACCACTCTGAAAGGAAGCCACCAATACTAGCAGCTCAATCCAAGTGCTTTAAAAGCGTGATGTTTTTCTCGACAGATCCCTGCCCCACCCCCAAGAAATGGGAATATTTTAGCAACCAGTATCTGAGGTCATAGTCATGAGCTCAAGATTGTTGCTTGATCTTTCCTGGCTGCAAATCAGTGGTGCCTGATGACTTGCAGGAGGTTTTGTAGAGCAGTAGTGCCCCGTAACTTCCTTGTCTTCAGAATTTGTTGCAGTCAAGGTTCATTGGTTTTTCTTGCCTTACTTGGAGAATTGGAGGTTTCCAGAACCTGTGGTGGTGTCTCCCAAGTTTCTGGAAGATGGAGACTCTTCTTTCTGCAGGGAGCTAGTCTTGGTTTGTGCTTCTGCAGAGAGGGGCTTTGTTCACACCATTCAGGGTAGCTTATCTAGTGTGCATCCATTTGTGAGAGAAATTCTCCATCCTTATTTGGGAACAGCAGCAACTCACTGGGTGCAAGATTGCAGAGGGAGACTGTTGTGAAGACAGTTGTGTGTGTTAACTGCAGACACATCAGCCAGCAAAGGTGCTTCTGTGGTGAAGGTGTAGCATGCAAATTTAAAAAGGGGAGGCCAATACTGTTTGGAGCTCTTAGACTCCCAGAATACAATCCATCCTAGAACCTGACCTCTGCATATGGCAGTTGGATATTCCATTGTCATGGAAGCAAAGCCTCTTCCCAAGAGGTGCATGGCCTTGCTTTCTTGGTTTTTTGCTTTATACTAGTGTGTGTATGTCATTGTTTTCAGTGGGTCACAACAGAAGCATCAGAGTGCCATGCTATCATTTAAAAGCCAGAGTCTAGCAATACCATTTTTGGGGACCAGCCAAAACCTTCAACAGGCTTTTGGGTTCTCTTGTGTTCTTCGTCAGGCTGGATATCAGGCAAAGAAAAAGCAAGGATGGATGGGCATCATATAATCAAGCCTCAAGCCTACAGTTTCTAACACCCTTAAAATGGAGTAAGCACTATAGATTATCCTCAATCCTAAATGAGGTTTTTTTTTGTAATAGGCAACAAGGTACTGAGGATTGGGGGGGAGGATAGCACACTTAGCTATCCAGGGGCTGGCTATCTAGCAGCAGGATCTTGAAATGGGAGGAAAAGGATAACCTGCCTTTTCCTCACACAAGATGTGTGTTTCTTCACAGTGATGGTACTTCACTTTATGTGTGTGAGTTCTTTAATACTCTCCAAGTAGATAACACTGCTATTATCACTATATTCAGTTCATCATCTAGCATAGTAGTTCCAAACTTGTTAGAGGCTGCTGCCTGACTTATAAATGTTATGGGGTCTGGCTATAATGGTGATCAGGCAGCAGTGCTCCCCCCCAGTAGCAGCTTGTTTAAGCCTTGATGGACATAGCCTAATCTGCCCTGTCAGTTTTGTGACCTAACAAAAATTGGGTCATGGCCCATTGGTGGGTCCCAAACCCACAATTTGGGAACTGTTGATCTGGTGTATAAAGGCTGCCATGTTCTCTTTCACCCCTGTTCTGTGCCTGACGACTGATCTGTGTGCCTCAATTCATGCTGTAGATGGAACAGGGTAACTGCTGGACTTTATCCTTTCCAAAATGGGGAAACAGTCATTATTATCCCTCCTTCATCCCAGAAGCCCTGGATGCAAACTATGATCCTGTTTGACACCTGGTGAGGCTAATCAGTGGGATTCTGCTTTAATCCCTCCTGTGAAACCAGAAGGGGGCCGGTCTTTGCTCAATAATTCAGACACAGTTGGTGCAGAAATAAAGGTAACAGAAGCTCCCCTGACTCAGAACAGGTTAGATTTTAGGAGTCCGTAAATATGTTCTTAAGTAGGGCTGCTTCTGTATTGCTCAATATTAGTAGGATATTGTCGGCCTGGTGATAAACTGGTGATAAACTGATGCTTGTTTATTTTAAAAAGCTTAGACTAGTCCTTTCAATTCAGAAGTGTGCTTGTTTAGCAAGCAAGATTCAAGTGAAAACAACAAAAGCTGATCCTTTCTGGAAGTCTGCTGTGCTGCTGCGGTTCATTTCCCCAGCTGTGAGGAGAGGTTTCCGTTCCGGTTTCCGTGATTCTGCCTGTCCAGCATGTATTGTGCGCACGGCTTGTTCCATTTTAAAAAGCCTGGGTTTGCCCCTGAGACCACATCTCCTTCGTTGCACTTTTGACTCTTTGCTTTGCACCTGGACTAGAAAAAGCTGCAGCTGCTCACTTTGTGATTTTTAATGTGCCATTTTGGAAAACCTTTTCCATGGGTTAGCACTCAAGGAAGTATGCAAAGGGATTTGTTTGCTGTGCAAGACATGCATTTGTGGAATATGGAAACAGTCGGTTGGAGGCTTGCAGTTGCGTTCATTTGGTTATATTCCATTGTATCCAGTATATCACCTTCTGAAGCAAGGTGATCTCCTTCTTGGTGGATATTAATCTACTAACATAGTTCAACAAACTGATGCTTTGCCTAAATTTTTAGTCTGCCCTGACCCTTTAGCAGTGTTAACAGAGTACGAAACTTCAAAGTCTTTAGGACCAGAGTGGAACAGGGATTAAAATCTGGTGCCGTCCCTTGATTTCCACTCCTTCATTTGATGACTGTTAAAGAGGTTTCTCGGGTGTGTAGATGTCCAAGGATGGTGCAGCTGATGTTTCTTTTGTTTCAGCCAAATCTCGAGACCCCCCCCCCCCAATTAAAGAACTGTCTCCAATCCCAAATCAGTTAATGACAGCCATGGTTCAGTGGAAGTTATTGTGCAAAACACTGCATATCTTTCCTGTTCCTTTGTATATATTTTTAGGGAGCTGGCACTCAGGAAGTGGATTTGAGGAATACCATGTGATATTTGCTTATACCATGTGGTATAAACTTTACTCAGGTTTATGCCTTTCTTACTTGGAAAGAGGCCTGTTTTTTTCCTTTGTCTATGTCTGTGACATGTGGTTTCATTTTTAAAGTTTTGGTAAGGTGACATAAGGCTATCTGTTTACCAGCTTTTTCTTTCATGGTTATGCTTTTGGAGACAAGAGTAATGCTTTTTTGGGTGCTAGGAAAGTTGAACCAAGAGGCTGCTTATGTGTGCCGATAGCAACCTCATGTCATGTAATCCCAAAATGATTCTGGCAGTAGGGAGATGATCTAGCAAATACTTGCTGTGCTTTGCAGAACTGGCAGTGGCAGGGCTAGGCTGGAAGTGACAATATCTTAGACTTTGCCTTTTTCCTAATCCTTGCTCTTATAGCTTTGTTTGTGTGTGTTTAAATTTGCTGCTTTCTCTATATTAGAGTATATAGCATTGCGGTTTAGGGCATTGTTTGGCTTGAGATATAAAGTTTCCATTCTGTATTGAGAGAGCCCCAAAGAGAGGGTGTTTCAAGACTACTTGCTGGTTGAGCTCTGCGTAGGGCTGTAGTAGGTTTTGATAACTTCAGAGCATGAAGCACCTGCAACTCTGGAAAGGGAATCACTATGGACTGAATGGGCCAAGAGTTCAACACTTTGTTTACAGCAGTGATTTTCAACCTTTTTCATTGCATGGCAAACTGAGAGGGCACAAAAATTGTCAGGGCACACCATCCATTTTTTGACAGTTGACAAAGACACACCATGCTTCCAGCAGGAGGTTCACATCCCTCAATGGCCCTACTAAAAATGACCATCCCTTAAACCAGGGGGTCTCCAAACGTTTTGGCCAGAGGGCCACATCAAATATCTGGCATGGTGTTGAGAGCCAGAAAAAAATTTAAATATTAAATTTAAATAAATTAGAGATGGAACTTAGATGAGTGAGTAAATGAATGAATGGGCTCATTCATTCAACCTCTCTGGCCCTCAGAACACCCTCCAGACACATCCAGAGCACAGCTCTGGTCATGTGCACTTGAATGGGCCAGAGGCTTTCAGGGGACAAGAGGCTGGCTGCGGGCCAGATAGAGGCTTGTTGAGGGCCACATTTGGCCCCCGGGCCAAATGAGGGCCACATTTGTTGAGGGCCACATTTGGCCCCCGGGCCGGGGTTTGAAGACCCCTGCCCTAAACTGTCACAGCATACCTGTGGACCATTCATGGCACACCACTTTGTCATGGCACACTGGTTGAAAATTACTGGTTTACAGGCTTACAGGAGGACTTGTTAGGCTAACAGTTTCTCACACTCAGTTCAGATGTTTTGAAGAAGGGCCACATAGACCCCTGCATAATTTCACGATTTTGTGGGGGAGGGAGGGGGAAGGAGAGGGTGAGAGACCTCATAAGAACATAAGAACAGCCCCACTGGATCAAGCCATAGGCCCATCTAGTCCAGCTTCCTGTATCTCACAGTGACCCACCAAATGCCCCAGGGAGCACACCAGATAACAGGAGACCTCAATCAATCAACAATCAACAGTATTTATATACCGCTTTTCAACTAAAAGTTCACAAAGCGGTTTACAGAGAAAAATCAAATAACGTAAATGGCTCCCTGTCCCAAAAGGGCTCACAATCTAAAAAGATGCAAATGAATACCAGCAGACTGCCACTAGAACAGACAGTGCTGGGGTGAGGTGGGCCAATTACTCTCCCCCTGCTAAAAAAGGAGCACCCACTTGAAAAAGTGCCTCTTACCCAATTAGCAGGGGTAAATGAGCAGGAGACCTCATTCTGGTGCCCTCCCTTGCATCTGGCATTCTGACATAGCCCTTTTCTAAAATCAGGGGGTTGTACATACACATCACGGCTTGTAACCCGTAATGGATTTTTCCACCAGAAACTTGTCCAATCCCCTTTTAAAGGCATCCAGCAATTTGCAAGTTGTGTCAGTGATTGGTATTGAATGTGCAAAAAAAATGTTAGACTGCTAGTCTTGAACTAGTGCTTAGGTGTTCGTAGTGCTAAACCAAGCACAGATTCAGCTAAATGGTTTTGTGTCACTTATTGATATTTAGAGGTGGCAGTGAAGTTAAAGGAACCACACTGTCCGTTAAAACTCAGTTTTGTGTATGTTCTGAATAAAGCATAGAATGACTGTCCAGCCATTGGCAGAATCAATGCAGAGTACATAGACCAAAGACGTTTAGTTTTTTAAATGCTTAGGTTAAAATTACACAAAAGCCAAGTCACCTGCCATTTGTAAAGGAAGCATGTTCTGTTCCAAACCATTCCATGTGTCAATATTATTGAGAACAGTGCTGGTTGTCTTGATATGAATGCCTTTGTTTACCCCGACCTGCAAAGCATCCGAATATCAGAGGATGACAGAGAAGGCCTGGCTGGGGCCATGTTGCCTAACCAGTGAAGTTCTAGGAATGTTTAAGCTGCTTTCCTCATTAGGTGCTCAAGTCTGGCTGAGTATGTAAGGGATAAGCAAAGTACCCCCGATGTGCCGTTAATTAGATTTGTCAGGAGTCCCAGTTGTGTAGCCCGCCACGCAGTGTTGTCACTTACTATATCCATAATGAATTGTCTTAAGGGCATTGGTACATACCGAGAAGCTCCTTTAGTTTCTGAATGGCTATTCTAATATTGTTGCCCCTGCATGACAACTTGAATTGTACATCAGGGGAAAAAAGGTTTGATTCCAGAGTAAGCTTCTCCTCTTAAAGATAAACCACCAGATTATTAAAACTCTCTTCTAGCATAAGTGCTGGAGTACGGATCTTAGCCCTATAGCTTACTTCATGATGGCCACAACGGGAGGGGGGGATGCTGCCATTTTGTAGTACATCTGCTGTAATCCTTATTGCAGCAGTTTTCAACCTTTTTAATCACAGACACCCATCACACAGCACACTGACAAGGTAGTAAAATTAAGGCATGCCATTGGTTTTTTGACAATTGACAGAGCACATCATGCTGCTGGTAGGGGGCTCACTTCCCCCAATGACCCTACTAATAAATGACCCTCCCTCAAACTCTTGTGTCACAGCTGCAGAACATTCATGGTACAGCAGTGTGCCCTGGCACACCAATTGAAAATAGCTGCCCTAGTGTATTCGTTTGGTAGGAATTTGGTGATGCCCTTACTACCTAGCTGCTGTGCATTTGAGTTAAACACACCTCATTGTAATTGGGTTCCAGGCCAGTAACCTGGATTCTACTTTGGACTTCAGAGGTGGGGAGAATGCTTCCCCATACAACCCCCTCCCCCACTGCATGTAGTGAATGAGCGCATTGGAGAAAAGGTTTTGCATTGCTGCAACTGCATTGGAAAGGATTCAAAAATATGATTTCCCACTGGTAATCTGAAGTGGAACTGTCCAGAAATTTACCAGCTCTGTGTAATGAATAGCTTGGGCTTCAGTGATGGTGCTTACTGGAAGTTCCAACAGGAATTATCACCAAAGAGGGCTTTCTGGACCCAGGTAGAGCTGTACTTCTGCCTGGTACATTCTTGAATATCTCTTAATTTTATGGTGAAAGTCCTACAAGATAAACAGGGCCATCTGGGCTTTTGGCATATTAGCGCCATTGTCCGCTGTATGCTGAGCAGTTGGGTCACTTATTACATGCTCAGATGCGTCTCAGAATAAAACCCAGCCTTGTTTTGATTACCATTGAATTATGTAAGTTGTGGAAGGTGCAAACCCCTTGCAAGTTAATTGCCTGGTGTGGAGGAAGCCGTTTCTGCATATGAGGTGAATTGCAAGCCATCGTTTTGTGAGCTTTTAACTGCTTTGGTTTACACCTTCAAGGGAATAACACCACACTATGTAAGGATGGTTGGTACTTAATAGGAAATATTAATTGCTCCCAGTTTCAGAGAGACGGATCTTGGAATGGGTGTACCTGTCTCATAAATCGGAGTTAAATAAGATGGTGTGTTCTGCATAGCAACACCCATCTAAATAAAACAGTCTTTCCTTTTTGGCTGAGGAAATATAGCACCCATGACTTAAATTGTACCTGCCTTCCAGATGCTAAGTCATTCAGATGCAACATTGAAGTGTACCTGCTAAAGTTTAGTTGGTGACTAAAACCAAGTAAGACTTGAATGCAATTTTTGGCATATTACTGGAGAATAAGTTCCCTTGTGAGTAAACATAGAAGGTGCCTCTCTATTGTGTGGCCCTGTTGTGTAATGTCACATCTATGAAGAGTGGAATGCAGGGTGGAGGCTTCCCAGCAGTTCTAAAGGAGTGGGATGGTAGATATGGGAGGAGGTGCTTCCTAAGGAACATAGGCCCCAGGTGATCGCCATCCCTTTACCTGGGCCTGGAAGCTGAGATGAAGGCATCGCCCTGAGTGAAAGTAGATTGTTCCTTCTGGCCTGTTCCTGTTGAGAGATGAGCCATAGTGTGCTGCATCAGCTGACATGAGGCAGCCTCATGTAGCACAACCTGCAGTAGTCTAGCATTCTTCAGTTTATCAAGAGTCACCTCGAACTCCAGCATGCAATATGGGAACTAAGTTCAGGAGTCTAGCAAGCAAGGGGGGTGGAACAAGCAAGAGGCCACAATGTCTCCTCTTTTTCCTGCCTGCTGGTAGTTATTCTGCATGAGCTTCCACTTCTTCTTTCCTTCTTCTTCTTCTGTCCCTTCTTTCCTTCGAGACTGGTTGGAAGGAGAGGTGGAGAAGACAGTGGTATGGGAGCAGCAGATACTCAATTATGAAAAGGGGAAGGAGAGAAAGAGGAAGTAAGGCAAGGCAAGAGAGCAGCAGAAGTGGCAGGGGAGGGCAGGCAGATAGGTGGGAGACACTGTTCAGGGGCTTGAGCCAAAGTAACCTCCAAAGCATTGGTTCCCAACATGTGGTCCGAGGACATGTGAAGTGATCCCAGAAAAAAATTGCCTTTTAGCACTTCCAGATGTGATTGCACTTCGATCTCTTCTACAATGTTGGCTACGGCTGTAGGTGGTCCATTCTCCACCCCTTCTGGTAATCTGTGGAGGAGTGCTCGCTTGGGAGACGCTTCCACATTAACCCATCAGAGAGAACTGACCGCCCACAGCCAGCAACAAACAAATCTTCTCATAATAATAAACGCAATTACTACTGCATCTCTACTATATTTCCTGTAATTATTGCAAATTTAATTGCATCTTTTGTGTGCAGGGGATAGGGTGTTACATATGGTCCACAATGATTCCAATTTTTGCTTCAGTGATCTGCTGGCTCCTAAAGTTTGGGTACCACTGCTCCAAAGGTGGGATAGCCTCATCTGGGGCCCCTACTTTTGGCCACAACTAACTCTGCAGGCCTGGGCTTCAAAACAAACTGGCAGTAGCAGCCCTTCAGCTGTTGGAAACCTCTGCGGTAGTCTGTATGAGAGGTTTCTAATCCATGGGTGATGGAAGCCAAATGGAAGAAGCGGTCATATGCCCATCACTAAATCCTTTATTAACTATCTGTGCATTAGGCCCCTGACTGATTCATTAATGTAATTGCATGGATTATCTAATTAGTGCTTTCAGATCCCTATATGGGGGGCAGATGGGCAAGAGTCAGCGACGGCACACATCCTAAAGGTCTGCTTTGAACCTAAGGGTCCTAAAGTGGTGGAGATGGTGCTAGACCAGTGATTTTCAATCTTTTTTGTCTCATGGCACACTGACAAGGTACTAAAATTGTCAAGGCACACCATCAGTTTTTGGACAAGGCACACCTTGCTTTTGGTGGGGGACTTATATCCCCAATGGTCCTATTAATAAAATGACTCTTCACCAAATTCCTGCGGCGCACCTGGGGACCATTCGCGGCATGCCAATGTGCTACGGCACAGTGGTTGAAAATGGCTGTGCAAGACAAAGACCTGCTTATATCATTCTCTGAGTTCTGAGACTTGCACAGCTTGCTCAACTGTATGTTCTCTCTGTGCAATTATGCCCTTGTACAGCCTCTTTTGACATTCTAGTGGATCTAGAAGATGCGCAAATCTAGCCCAGTGTATGTGCCACTGATCTCTGCTATGCTGGCAGCTGTCACTCTCCACCGTTTCTGTATTCCTCCTACAGCTGTCTACAGCTGTCTGTTCCTCCTCACTTGGGGGCTCTGTCAATTCTAAATTAATGTATCTGACTATATACTCCTTCTCTAGGGACTGATGCATAATGCCAAGGCACTTTCGGCATGTGCGTTGCCCACTGTGTCAACCTGAGTCTCATTTGCATGGTTGGAAAATGATTTCCAATTCCTAGGAGCTGGAACTGATCTTCCTTGTTGCTGTTAAAGGGCCAGGTTCGTGCAGGGTTTTTCAAAGAATTCTTTAAGACACTAGCACTGCATTTTTAAGTGCCGAGCAAACAGCCATGTCCATTTGAGCCATGCTTTTACCTTGATTGGATATCCGTGTCCTGGAATGCTGGTCTGTATCCTGCCTAGATCTGGGTGCAAATAGGATTAAAACACTACACCCATCCCTCGAGCAACAGAGGGGAAAATCACTTCTGCGACACCTTGTTTGGGCTTGTGCTTCGTAATCCATTTGCAATTTCCAGTGACCTTGGCTAGCAGCCCGTTACACAGAAACAAGTCAAGTCATTGTAAAAAACCACCAGGCTTTGTTCTGTGGTTCCAGATGTCAGGAAGACCCTGGTGCCAATAATGTATTGTGATAGGAAATAATTTGCACGTTCTGGAATGAAAATTAAATTCCCTTTAAAGACGCTAATGCGTCTGATCATTAAAAACATGAGAGAGAACAAATTGAAGTAGTCTCTTCAGACATAATGGCTTCTATCCTTGTCGTGTCAGGATGGTAAGCAGACTGTGTGTGTTAACCGTGATTATATCCGCAGTGGGTCAGAGGCTGGAATGATAATTGGAACTAGTCAAGGATGTCATTTGGAAGCCAGAATCCAATGTATGCATGGGAAGAACTGGGTGTATGGGTGGAGTGGTGTTGCAGCTAATCGTGGCTGGACAGGCAAGTAAAACAGTAGTTTGCGCATTTCATCAACGGCCGGGTGCTTGAAACGGCTCAGGCCAAGAAGTTCCCATGTATGTTTTTACAGGAAGGAGACATGTTAATACATTGAGAAGCTCCCTTCTTTCAACTTCCCTTGCTCTGTGAGAGCATCTCACTGTACACATGTTACTACTCTTGTTTAATGCATGGTGTGTATTACCTTGGCAGCCTGCTCGTCACATTCTCTGATGCAGGGAGATGTGTCTAAAAACTGTGGATCCACACTTGCTATGGCAGCCTGCAAGCAGAGGATCTGTGTTATTCGTGCTAAGGGGAAACCAGTCCTTAGAAGGAAACTAGGGGGACATTTTCCCATCAAGGGGCAACTGGACATTCCCAACTACATATTTTCCTGGTTTTGTTCATGCAGCACTAAGGGGGGGGACCTCTTGCAGGATATAATTGTGAACATGGACCTTAAAGTCCTTCAGCCTGATAATTCTCCCATTCAAATGCTCCCCTTCCCGGAGTGTGTGATTTGTCTTCTGGGCACACACTCAGGTACTGAAACTTGTTTGAGAGCCTAGTTGATGGAAAAACTGTGGGGAGTGGTGGCATTTGCAGTGAAGATCTGGGGGCTTAATTCCTTTTGTCTGTAGCTCCTGGGATATTGGAAGATGAATAAATGAAATAATTTATTTATTTATTAAGTTTACATAGTGCCCTTTTTTGAGGAGCTCAGGTTCTCCCTCCCTACTTGTAGGGAGATAGATTAGGCTGAGGAATGATGACTGGCACAAAGACACCCAATGATCTTTATTGCTGAGCTGGGGTGTGAATGTGGGTATTTCTAATCCATGTCCTGTGCTCCAACCACTGTGCCACGCTGGCACAGGGACCATGTTCCCTCGGACATTTGGTGGGCCACTGTGAGACACAGGAAGCTGGACTAGATGGGCCCTGGGCCTTATCCAGCGGGGCTCTTCTTATGTTTGCTTAAGATCAGGGGTCTCCAAACTTGAGGGCCAAATTCTCTGTTTTACACTTTTTTTGTGGGGAAAAAATATGAATGAAATTTAAATGAATGAGTTTTCCTTATGTCTTTTGTAATCTGCATGGTATGATTCAGAACAAAAGAGAAATGTGACAATTACAAGGAAACAATGCTGTGCTTAGACTGAGAAACGATACTGAAAAATGCCAAAAATTAGCAAATGCTTTGATAAAAAAACAATTTGCTGCAGGCTGAATAAAATCTTGTGGCAGGCCGGATGTGGCCCCCAGGCTGTGGCTTGGAGACCCCTGCTCAAGATGAAAAACACTGGCTAGGCTGTTGAAGAGTTCTTACGGAAATGTTGTTGGCTCCATAACTGTGTTAATTTATTTACTGAATGTCTCATGATTAAACGGAAAGATATTTCCAAAAGAATAAGCAGACAAAGCACGTTGTTTGAGAGAGTGCTTCCTTTTTGGTCATCTTCTGGATACTCTGTTCCAAGACACAAATACAGTAGAGCCTCCAAAGTTGACCTCCTCTCTATATTTACCACCTCCTTAAGTTGACCTAATTTTCATAGTATGGACAGACACTGCATATATACTATGGGAGACCAACCTCTCTATATTGACCACCTCTGTAAGTTGTATCTTGACCACTTCGACCATTGCACAGATTATTAATTTACCCTCCATAAGTTGCCCACTGAACGCTAACAAGGAAGCAAGACCACAGTTAGCAACATCAAAAAACGTAAAGGGGAGTACTTTGAGAGTTTCAGTAAGGAAAACGGAGGCCTACAGTGGAAAAGGAAGAAAACTTCACTTGATGAAGTAAATGAAGCTACTTTATGCTGCTTCAAACAAATGAGGGCAGTGAACGCCAGAATCTCAGGGCCAATGATCCAAGAAATTGCTTAGAAGTTTGCGCAGGAATTCGGGGTAGAAGATTTCCAAGCATCAAGTGGTTGATTTGAAAAATTTAAACTGCGACATGAGATCTCCCAGAAAGTCTTGTGTGGTGAGTCAAATGAAGTTTCGGCAGAAGTTTTTTGAAGAATTCATTACTAAGTTCCCGGACTTTGCAAGAGGCTTCAAAGATGATGACATTTTTAATGCTGACGAGTGCGGACTCTTTTTCAAAGCAATGCCTGATAGAAGACTTGTCATGAAAGGTGACAAATGTAAGAGCGGAACCTGCAATGAACCTGATCCAGAAACAATATTCCAAGCAATATTGTCTGAAGTACAGCCCAGCAGAGACTTGAAGGACACACTTGGGGAAGAAGAAAGTGAGGACGATATGGATGCAGAGATTCCAAAGGAGGGGGATGTTGGGCATCTGATAAAACAGTTGAAGTCATATGCCGTGAATAAATGTCCAGGCATGTTGAATGGGATAGCCAGCATTGATAGTGCATTTTTTTCTTATCTTTACACAAAAAAGAAGAAGTAAACCAGGATTGACTCATTTAAAAAAAAAAAGAATAATTCACATAGGCCCATCTAGTACCCCTGCTAATTGGGTAAGAGGCACTTTTTCAAGTGGGTGCTCCTCTTTTTAGCAGGGGGAGAGTAACTGGCCCACCTCATCCCAGCACTGTCTGTTCTAGTGGCTGTTTGCTGGTATTCATTTGCATCTTTTTAGATTGTGAGCCCTTTTGGGACAGGGAGCCATTTAGTTATTCGATTTTTCTCTGTAAACCGCTTTGTGAACTTTTAGTTGAAAAGCGGTATATAAATACTGTTGATTGATTGATTGATACAGTATATGTACTGTATGTATGTAATTCTGAATGCATTTTTTCCTGTATCTTCACTGTATATATTTAGGTATGATATCTGTAATAGACTCTAAAAATATTATAAGTACAGTATAACATATTTTTCTGTATGTTGACCACCTCCCGATGTTGACCAATTCCTCCAGTCCCTTGGATGGTCAACTTAAAGAGGTTCTACTGTATTGCTCTGTAACTCTGAATGAAGCAGGGTAGTCTGCCTATGAAGCTAAGACTTAGCCACAGGTAATGGTTGAGATCCATATTGACATTTGGATGAAAATATGTATTGCACCAGGGCAGTGCAGGTAGTAGTGTTGAATGCTTCCTAGCTTAGGATGGGGGCAATCATTTCCTTTAGGGATTACCTTGGTCCCCTACATGCAGCTGCAATAGGGCCAGATTGGTGGGAAATGATAGGACCATCATGTTTCTGTAGCAGCTCCCTTTGCTGCCCACCATCAAGTCTGGGGATAATTTGATCCAACAGGTGGGCTATAAATTGCTCAGATAATGTAAATGTTGTGAACCAAATCACTTACGTCTCACATTGTGTGTGTGTGTGTGTGTGTGTGTGTGTGTGTGTGTCCCTTAGGGGGGAACCATAAGGGTTCATTGTTGGTAGGAAAAAGTGTAACACTTTCTCCTTCCCACAGTGGTACTGAGAATGGAAAATCTAAATTGAAATAATTGTATGTGCTGGCACGTTAATGTTCTTACTTAGTGTCAAAAGGGTTTCTTTGCATGTGTGGAGGGGGGAAGCCCACTAATGTTGAAATGACATTTTAATAACATTCCAATGGCTATCTTTAATTTTCCTTCTAACTTGGGTGTCTCTGTCTGTCTGTCTGTCTGTCTGTCTGTCTGTCTGTCTGTCTGTCTGATTTGAATATTATAATTCTTTCATCCCTACCCAGAAAAAAATGGCTGTAGCTGTATTATGAAACATCAGCTCTGAACTATGGCTTGCTCGAGGGTGGGTAGGTGGGGATAATCTGTTAGCAAGATAATGCGCTTATGATTTAGCAGGACTCAATTTTTGGCTTTTAACAGTGACTTTACGCAGTTGAGTAGCAGTTATTTACCTTTGCACTCAGTGCAGAGGGATACCCAAGAGTGAAGGAAATATTGATGTGCCTGTGATTCATTTGTGTAAAAAGAACACAAGGCGTGTAGGGTTGTCACTGAAACGAGATCTGGCTTCAGTGCTAGAGAAGACTGCAATGGATTTTGATTTTTTTTTTTCCTTTACTGAACAATGCCTTTGACTTTTCCAGCACCACATGGCATGGCTGTCCTTGCTGCTGCTGTGGTGATGTCGGAGCTTGGATAAGGGGTGGGGGGGAGAACACATGCAGTCTGATGTGTCAGCAGTGTTCAAGCATAAAATCTGGAGACCTATTTTCCTGAAATGCAGGCTTCACTGTGCTTCTTAGGAGCTTAGTGTTGCTTTCCTCTGAATTTAGATTTGGAGCTTTCAGGAGCAAATTGATCTGCCCTCTGCTAGTCTGTAAACTACAGCTGTTGTGGGCTGAGACAGCGGTCCTTTTGCTGATATTTCTCAAGCTCTCTTGTGACCTACTTGGTGTCCAGCATGATAAATATAAATTAATGCAATGGACAGCACATGCAGACTGGTGATGGTGGAGGGGGACCCCCCCCCCCACACACTGCTTTTGTGTATGGGAGTTGCCTGATGGTCATACAGTTTCTTTGACATACCTGCTAATGAAGCAATTGCCCTGGGAAGCAGGAATAAAAGCCGAAGAGGCACATGGGGGCTGGAACAAAATCTCTGAGTGATGAGCAGTAAGGATCTGTTTGTGATTGTTCTGACAGAAATTAGTTTGGAATAATGTTCATGTGTGTGCTTTGTGAATCTGGTTGCATGCATCTGAATAAGCAATTGCTGGGAGGATCTTTCTCACCAAGTGTCACATGGGGGAATTGAAGACATTATCACTTCGTCATTCAGCCCATTAATGGCACCATGTAAAAATATTGGATTATTTATCTGTTTTCTTAAGAAAATAGTGTAATCAGTATCGGTTAGTGCATAAGGACTTCTCCAGCAGTTTTTTCTTTTCTTTAGAGCAGTAGTTCTCAAACCTTTTAGCACTGGGACCCACTTTTTAGAATTGTAGTCTGCTGGGACCCACCAGAAGTGATGTCATGGTCAGAAGTGACATATCCATGTAGGCTTCAAACCTAAGCTGCAGTCAGCCAAAGGTCATAAGAACATAACATAAGAACAACCCCACTGGATCAGGCCATAGGCCCATCTAGTCCAGCTTCCTGTATCTCACAGCGGCCCACCAAATGCCCCAGGGAGCACACCAGATAACAAGAGACCTCATCCTGGTGCCCTCCCCTACATCTGGCATTCTGACTTAACCCATTCCTAAAATCAGGAGGTTGCGCATACACATCATGGCTTGTACCCCATAATGGATTTTTCCTCCAGAAACTCGTCCAATCCCCTTTTAAAGGCGTCTAGGCTAGACGCCATCACCACATCCTGTGGCAAGGAGTTCCACAGACCGACCACGCGCTGAGTAAAGAAATATTTTCTTTTGTCTGTCCTAACTCTCCCAACACTCAATTTTAGTGGATGTCCCCTGGTTCTGGTATTATGTGAGAGTGTAAAGAGCATCTCCCTATCCACTCTGTCCATCCCCTGCATAATTTTGTATGTCTCAATCATGTCCCCCCTCAAGCGTCTCTTTTCTAGGCTGAAGAGGCCCAAACGCCGTAGCCTTTCCTCATAAGGAAGGTGCCCCAGCCCCGTAATCATCTTAGTCGCTCTCTTTTGCACCTTTTCCATTTCCACTATGTCTTTTTTGAGATGTAGCGACCAGAACTGGACACAATACTCCAGGTGTGGCCTTACCATCGATTTGTACAACGGCATTATAATACTAGCCGTTTTGTTCTCAATACCCTTCCTAATGATCCCAAGCATAGAATTGGCCTTCTTCACTGCCGCCGCACATTGGGTCGACACTTTCATCGACCTGTCCACCACCACCCCAAGATCTCTCTCCTGATCTGTCACAGACAGCTCAGAACCCATCAGCCAATATCTAAAGTTTTGATTTTTTGCCCCAATGTGCATGACTTTACACTTACTGACATTGAAGCGCATCTGCCATTTTGCTGCCCATTCTGCCAGTCTGGAGAGATCCTTCTGGAGCTCCTCACAATCACTTCTGGTCTTTACCACTCGGAAAAGTTTGGTGTCGTCTGCAAACTTAGCCACTTCACTGCTCAACCCTGTCTCCAGGTCATTTATGAAGAGGTTGAAAAGCACCGGTCCCAGGACAGATCCTTGGGGCACACTGCTTTTCACCTCTCTCCATTGTGAAAATTGCCCATTGACACCCACTCTCTGCTTCCTGGCCTCCAACCAGTTCTCAATCCACAAGAGGACCTGTCCTCTAATTCCCTGACTGTGGAGTTTTTTCAGTAGCCTTTGGTGAGGGACCGTGTCAAACGCCTTCTGAAAGTCCAGATATATAATGTCCACGGGTTCTCCCGCATCCACATGCCTGTTGACCTTTTCAAAGAATTCTATAAGGTTCGTGAGGCAAGACTCACCCTTACAGAAGCCATGCTGACTCTCCCTCAGCAAGGCCTGTTCGTCTATGTGTTTTGAGATCCTATCTTTGATCTCATTACACAGCATGCTCATGCTGTTGTTTTGCATAGCTCGGCATTCAACCGTTCCAACTGGGAAGTCAAAGCAGAGCAGGGATCCTTTTCTACTCACACAGCCCTCCCCTCCTTTCCAGCATCCCATCTTCCCACCTCTTCAGGGCAAAGCACCAGATCTCTCTTCCACTGAGAGCCCGTCCTGCCCAGCAGCTCGGTACCCTGTATTTTCAGTTCTTTGTTTTCAGTGGTGGCTGAGCTGGCTGCTACATGACCCACGTGAAATTGGCTAACAACCCACCTAGTGGGTCCCGGCCCACAGTTTGAGAGACACTGTATTAGAGGGTGGGGGGACTCAGTCCTTTTCCCTTGTTTCTCCTTGGCATGGGACTACCAACTGAGAACACCAGGGTGCTGCTAGCTTCCAATCCCTTCTCCAAAATCCATTTCTTTGCTGCAAATTGTTATTTAACTCCTTTGCTTTCACCTTGTCCAAAACAAAACCTGATTACATGTAATCACAATTGGGCATGTTCTTCCTCTTAGCCTTTGCACTCCATCCCCTTTGCTAACACGTAGATAGTAAGAAGTGACCAGTCTCAGAAGTTTGAATTTCAGCAGGCTATAATGCTGTCCTCAGATTTCAAACCAGCATTACAACCCTAACAGTTCTTTGAAAACCTCAAACACAAAACATGGTTCCTTGCACTTTGGAGAGGGGCTGTCGCTCGGTGGTAGAAAACCTGTTCTGCTTGCAGAAGCTCCCAGCTTTGCTGATCTGATAGGAAGAGTGAAATTCCTCTCCAGAACTCTGGAAAACTGTTGCCAGCCAGTGTTGAAAATACGAAACTAGTTGGACCACAACTTGACTGTATAAAGGCAGCTTCTCCTGCTGAAGCACCAATTGTACAATTTCAGTCCAAATCCTGGACACCAAATTAGTGTTCATTCTAATTGAAACTCCACCTCCCCCCCTCCAATTAAAGCCCAGTAATGCCCCCAGTCTGGGAGGAGGGAAAGAAACTGTCCAACCCTGAAACTTGTGTGGTTGAGCTCTTGGAACCTTCCCGAGCCTAACAGTAGAATAAGTGAAGCCTTCCAGTTGCAAGCTCTGCTAGCTTATGTTTCCCGTGACCTCTGCAGCTTGTAGTGAGAGAAGAGAGATGGTTTGGTGTTCAGTAGAATTTGCAGCACTAATTAGCATCCAGGAATCAAAACTAAAAATAGATGAGTTTCTAAACCACTCAGATACGGTTTACTCAACTTTATGAATCATGTTAGAACACTCGAGGGGTGGGGGATGCAGACTTTTCTGAGAATCCTCTTAAAAATACTTAGATTCAGAAACAAGTCAGAGGTTCCATCTGTAGGGAGTTTGTCTGTGTTCTCCATAGTAGGGATCGGCTTTTTTTTTGCTTGTGTTACATTGCATTGCAGACTGATTTCATTGGGTAAATAAAATTGGATAAATGCCCACTACTTCTACTTGTCTATTCCATTTGGAGGATTCTTCTCTCATCATTTTCTTTCCATTCTCCAGTTTGGTTTAAAAGACCTTCCTGAAATTCTTTGAGACCCTTCTGAAAAGCCCCCAAATACCAAACAGTGGGACTGGAGCCTGTATCTGAGTTGAAGGTGTTACTCGTGTGCAGGAGAGGGTGCTCCCCACAAGTAATTTCACTCCACCCTTGCAACCAGTTCTTTGCTCCCCAAGAGGGCTGGAGAAACCGAGCTGTGAATTTGGACAGCAATGGGGATAATCAAGGCTACTTTAGTAGCTTACAGGGTTGCTATGATTGCATCCAGGGAATTCACTTGAAGTGCTTTGCTCATTTGGAAGGCATGTAGGGGCATCTCAAACAGAAATGCCCCCACTACTGTATGGCAAACCTAGTTCAGAAACTGTAGGGCGTTCTCCAATACAGAAAGCTGTTTATGACATACTTAGCACTTGCATACTGTGTTTGAGTGTTCAGAGTTCTTCAGACATGTTATCCTGATGTAATTACAACAGCCCTGTGAGGCAGGAATTCCCAAAGTGTGTAATGCCTTAGGTAGTCATGGCACCTGTTCTCCTGGGTGCCGCCACCTTGGAGCTCATGAAATAGATTTGGGTGCCACCATCTTGGTTCTTGCGAGATATCCCCAGGTCCAAGGCGATGGTACCTGGCTGAAGTGGGAAGAAGAGGCTGTGGGGATGCCGTAACCCTAGTACGTTTGAGAACTACTACTGTAAGGTGTTATTCCCCCATTGCAGATGGGGAAGGCTGAGGATAAGAGGGAGTGGCTTACCCAAGGCTACTGATTTAGTTCATGGCAGAGTTTGGATTCTCTTTCTGGATCCTGATTGTATTCTGTTCCAGCCTCATCCCTCTGTTCTCTTTGAAGGGGACATGGGGGCTCTTTCGCCCCCTCTACCAGGCAGGGTTAATTGGCAACATGATTGTCTGAGTCTCTCTCTTGCCCTTTCTGTACAGTTTGCCACCTTTCACATCTGCATGTAGATTTGTTGTGTCATGACCGACGGTGCAGACTAGTTTGCTATGTGGCTTTTCTTAACACAGTCAGATATGTGTGCTGACATAAAAAGAGAATTTGTTCAGTCAGCTTGTTGATGCCTTTTTATTGGCAGCCAGCAGCAGACCTGGATCCCTCTCAGAGTTGATAATTACATAGTAGACTTTGTTTTCTTGGCTACACCTAGTTTCCTTCTAGCTGTTGAGAATGTTAGGGATAGGCTCAGCATTAAGATGAATTTCATGTGCTTCTTACCTAAGAAGACCTGCTGTTCTCTTCATATCCTCTGATGGCCCTTGCCTTGCCTTGCATGCTGTTCTTGCCTTGCATGCAGAAGGTCCCTAGGTCATCTCTTGCATCTCCAGTTAGGGCTGGGAAAGACCTTTCTTCACCTGGAATCCTGGCAAGATGCTGCCGTTTAAATGGACAGTAAGGTTGGTTACCCCTTATTTTGAATTCTGAACACCAGAATGCTCCAAAATCCAGAACTTTGAGTGCCAACATGACAGAACCTCAGGCGCTGGCCAGTATGCATTCTTTACAGAACAAGAAATCATGGTTCAGTGTGCACAAACTGTGTTTCATGCACAAATAATTTAAAAATATTGTATAAATTTGCCTTCAGGCTATGTGTATAAGATCTCTATGAAACATTAATGAATTGTGTATTTAGACTTGGGTCTCATCAACAAGATATCTCATTGTGTTTATGCAAATATTTCAAAATCCAGAACATTTGCAGTCCAAAGCATTCTGGATAACATAAGAACATAAGAACAGCCCCACTGGATCAGGCCATAGGCCCATCTAGTCCAGCTTCCTGTATCTCACAGCGGCCCACCAAATGCCCCAGGGAGCACACCAGATAACAAGAGACCTCATCCTGGTGCCCTCCCTTGCATCTGGCATTCTGACATAACCCATTTCTAAAATCAGGAGGTTGCACATACACATCATGGCTTGTACCCCGTAATGGATTTTTCCTCCAGAAACTTGTCCAGTCCCCTTTTAAAGGTGTCCAGGCCAGTCGCCATCACCACATTCTGTGCAAGGAGTTCCACAGATCAACCACACGCTGAGTAAAGAAATATTTTCTTTTGTCTGTTCTAACTCTCCCAACGCTCAATTTTAGTGGATGTCCCCTGGTTCTGGTGTTATGTGAGAGTGTAAAGAGCATCTCCCTATCCACTCTGTCTATCCCCTGCATAATTTTGTATGTCTCAATCATGTCCCCCCTCAGGCGTCTTTTTTCTAGGCTGAAGAGGCCCAAACGCCATAGCCTTTCCTCATAAGGAAGGTGCCCCAGCCCCGTAATCATCTTAGTCGCTCTCTTTTGCACCTTTTCCATTTCCACTATGTCTTTTTTGAGATGCGGCGACCAGAACTGGACACAAGGATAAGGGTTAGTCAACCTATATTAAGCTGGAGGGTCGTGTCTAGTGCAGTGATTTTCAATCTTTTTCATCTCATGGCACACTGGCAAGGTACTAAAATGCACACCATCAGTTCTTTGACAATTGACAAGGCATACTGTGCTGTCAATGGGGGGCTCACATCTCCCAATGGTCCTATTGATAAATGACCCTCTCCCAAAATCCCATGGCACACCTAGGGACCATTCGCAGCACAGTGGTTGAAAATGGCTGGTCTCGTGTATGACCTATGTGTGTGTGGGGGTGGCTTGAAAATGGCTGGTCTAGTGTATGACCTGTGTGTGTGTGTGTGTGTGTGTGTGTGTGTGTGTGTGGGTGGTGGTGGTGGCTTGTTTTGGTTTGCATTCAACCCTGGAGTTCACTTTGGGCATAGTTCTGTCGGTACAAGCCTGTGGGCCTCACCACGCTTGCATGCATTTTTGTTTTCTGTTGTGAGTACAGTCACAGCCATAATATGTTTGGGCAAGCATTGTTTGACAACACAAGCTCTGACTACTGATTGTAGTTCCTCTTGTCTTCTCTGCATAGAGGTGACTAAATAAATATTGCAAATTGTGCTATCCCAAAGATGAGGTTCACACTAGGGTAGCAGAAAGAATATTTATAGCTTCTGACATCCAATTGATTTTCTACTTCAGGACAAAGGAAACTGTTCCTGTGCATTAACTTTTGCAGATGTGATGGGGGAGAGAATATTCGTATTATTAATGGTCAGCAGTTTCAGAAGCATTACATTTTCTTTGTGAGTGGCCCACAAGTCCTTTAGTGTCTACAAAAACAGTAAACACTTCCTTGAGACTTCACTGGTACCATATTGGCAAGGCTGTTCTCCAGACCTCTAAGTAAACTTGCAGTTTTGTCTCCCCGGAGTGCGTTTGGGCAGAGAAGTAAGGAGATCATAATATAAAGTTTATGCACACTTAAACATCTGTCCACATCAATAGGAACTTCAGGTTTTCTAACTTCAGTGTGTCTGTCTTGTATTTGGAGCAGAGTTTTGTATATCCATTCCTGGGAGAGAGAGAGAGAAGGTGCAGACTCTTTTTGGTGCAGATTTGCTTATCGCCACCCCTCCACATTGCTATTTATCACCCTCATCATAGTTGTTTGAAAAAGGGGGAGCTGCAGCTTTCTGCCTTGTATGTGGTTGGGAGCATGTGGCAGGTCGTGATAGTTCGAGACAGTGTGTGTGTGTGAGAGAGTGCTATTCAGTCCCGAAGCTTTAGACTTTTCCACCGTTTTAATAACACTTTTTGATGTGTCCAAGGCTTTGTTTGGAGGCTTTTTCTGTGCGTTCTCCAGACTGGGTTGCACAGGAGCCTCCTTGGGGGGGGGGGGAGAGGATTGGAATACCAGCACTTCAGAGACTGCCCCCAATGGCATAGTTGCACTTCCCAGACATAAAGAGACTGCAGCATTTCAGCTGTTGGTTCCTCTGAGACAATCTCTCTCTCTCTCTCTCTCTCTCTCTCTCTCTCTCTGTGTTTCCCGAAGACAAAAGGAGTCTCTTCTTTGTTCTTCTATACCATAAACGCCACTGTAACTTAAACATTTGACTTTTTAATGTCAAGTTGAACATAAGACTCTATTTTTTCCCCCTCCCTTTTGAATGCAGTACGGCTGTGATTGTAGCACTCTTCATTTTCAGCCAGCAATTATTCATAGTGTGACATTGAGACATTAGCTGTTACCATGGTAACGGGCTCTAAGTAGCAAGGATACAGGCATGATGTCAGTGGAAGAGCGTTGCCTCGAACCGACGATGTGTTCAGGTGTCTTTAAAAATGAATTATTTTTAAGCTTTAGAAGTTGTGTCCTGCCCCTTCCTTTTCTCCTCCACCCTCTGCTGCCCTTGGGTGCAAGCGTGTCTGTGTATTTGAGGAGTGCTTTTGTATTGTGTATTTTTATTTATTTATTTATTTATTTATTTATTTATTTATACATACATACATACATACATACTCTGCTTAATCTCCCAATAGGCATTCTAAATGGCTTACAAAAATGCAGATATAAAAACAGATATAATACATATACAAAATGTAAGCATAAAAATACCTAAAATCAATATAAAACTAAAAAAATGTCACTAAAAGCCAGCAGCAGACAGTAAAAATGCAGCTCATAAAAATAATCAGCTTAAAAACCTTAATCATCAATATTAAAAGCCCAAATTCAGAAGGCGAATGTAAAAAGAAGAGTCTTTAGGTCCTGCTAGAAGGACTCCAAGGAGGGAGCAGTTCTTAAAGTAAGAGGGAAGGTGCCACCACAGAGAAGGCCTTCCTTCTTGTCCCCATCCCTCACCCCTGCACAGGTGGTGGCACCTTTAAAAGGGCCCTCTCTGAATGTCACAAAGGGAACTATCTGGATTGTATGGAAGAAAGCAGGTTCTCAGACATCTCCAACTGTATGATCTCAAGAGACACTGACCTTCTGGTTGAAGTATACTGGGTCAGAAGTATGGATTAGGCTACCAGTTATGCAACCACAGTGTTGGATGTTCTTCAATTTATTATTATTTTTATTTACAGTATTTATACCTCACCTTTCTCCCTAAGGGAACTCAAGGCAGCTTCTGAAGGGCAGAAAAATAAGAGTTAAAACAATTGTACTCTGCCCTATCTATAAAACTTTAAAACATTAAAACAAACATTAAAACCATAAAAAACAATTTACATCGACAAGCAACAACAGCACCTAAAAAGGGCCAACAATGCCATTAAATCCGGACAAGACAGAGGTCCTCCTGGTGCAGAAAGCCACTATGTGGGTCCTGGAGCTGGCACATTGATGTACCGTGAATGGTCTGCAGATGTGCTGTGGGAGTTTGGGGGAGGGTCATTTATTAGTAGTATTACTAATAGTAGTAGCCATTAGTGGAAGTGAGCCCTCTCCCTAACAGCGTGGTGTGCCTTGTCAATTGTCAAGAAACTCTAAATCCTGGTTTATCTGTTCTATGCCTGGAAATTCAAACCATGGTTTGGGTTCTTAACTTCTGTCCGCACAAACCATGGCTTCACAGTATGTCTAAACTTGGCCATTTGGGTTGGTTCTGCTTTTGGGTTCACCTGTTTGTTGTTAATAGATCACAGGATAATATAATCAAAGTGTGTTAACAAGCTTGGCATACTTGAACCAATAACTTTAATTCCCATTCACAGAGTAAAGGTTAAATATTCACATAACATCTAAAAAAAATAACTTCTGTATTGATCTGCTTAAAATAGTCTGAAAAACCTACAGTATCCAGGAAGATGGAACACAGCGGGAAGGAAGAAGGGAACAAAGGAAAAAACAAAACATTGAGCATGGGTTACTATGTGATGTAATATGGAAAAATTTGGTCGTTTACACTTCCACTTCATCTTCTCTGTCTTTTCAAGGGCTTGAGCTTGGGCAAGGGGAGAATGCTTGTATGCCCAAACACTGCACAGGCATCACACTTTATCTTTCCGTGTTTAAACCATACTGTATTACAGAATTCAAGTTCAGAAGCAAAAGGTTTCACCAAAATAAACACTTCTAATTACAACCATATTAAGGTACAGAATCTGTCTAGGTCAGATTCCAAATGAATGAAGCCACAGATGTGATTCCTCCATGAATTTAAAGCTAGCATGAACATATCCTGTCCTGTTGCCTGCTTATTGCAATTTAACATTTTGTGACCTCCCTGTCATAATGAAGTTCCAGAGGTTCTTAAACAGATATTCTTAAGTGTTTCTTTTAACACATAGCACTTGCAGAAGTTATCCAGATCTCAGGGTGTGATTTCTCTTCCTCTCCCTCAAGAAACTATGAGAGCAAGTCAGCACAAGTTGTATAAGGACCCTCCGATCCCTTATCAGCATCTTCCATCAATCGTATGATCCAATTTTTCTTCTGTAGTGGCTGTTAAGGTTTGATTTGCAGTAGAATCCTATAAACTTCGGTTTTACACCTGTCATTCCAACTCTTCCCCCCATACTTGCTTGTAACACTGTCGATAAAAGAAGTGATTATCTGCAAGCATGTTGTTAATCTATTAATAGACTAGCCAATTAAATCTGTGCACAGTTTCCATATTAGTAAAAGGCAGTACTTCTAAAGGGAAAAAAGAAAGGCATCCTTTTGATTAAGTTGATGCATGCAAGTGTTCTATCAGGCATTAGTTTAGGCATTTTTCCTTCTCCCTTGCAGCCGAGAGAATGTGTTTAAAAGATGGCATTTGCTGTCAGTGGTTCTTTTTATAAGTACTCATAAATCACATACTACTAAAAAAAAAATCTGCTGCCTGGTGAATTGGAGCAGCGTTTTAGGCTTAATCTGTTAATCTAACCAGTTTAAGTGTGGCGGATCAACTTGCTTGTAGACCCCATAGTTGCAGTCTCTTTGAGGATGCATCTGTTGGACCTTAGGTGAAAGCTTAGGAAGAAAGTAAAAAGTGTTCTGGGCTATCTAGGCTGCCTGAGCGCTGCATGGGGAGCTCCTCTTCCAGTGTACAGAACTGTTGTGTCACTGTCCTCTTTTTCTTCATAACCTACTATACTGCAGCGAGGCCTTAAAACAGCAGCAGGGCTCTGTCCTGTCTGCTGTGTTCCGGCTCTTGAAGAAAGCATAGAGAAACCTGAAGAATCGCCAATCATATGGGAATATTACCAGATACGTTGACAATTCATTCTGGATGGGGCTAGCGATTGTGCCTGTTTTTTTTTTTAAAGCTGAACTCTTGTTCTGAATCAGAACCATAAATTTTTATAAAAGACTTGTGATTAACAAATGTTCAAGCGTTGGTTCAGGTCCTGTTCCAGTTGGCAGGGGGAAAGAAGCAAAACATTCAGTCCAACTCCCTAATATGAATAGTATGTGATGTCTGTGTAGCTTAAGGGAGATATTTCATAGTTTTGTTACTGTTGAGGTGGAATCTGTTGTGTTCACCTTTAGATTTCACATTTTCAGCTAGGATAGATCACCCCCATTTCATTGTAAGAATAAAACTCTACAAGAATCACACACACAAATGAATCCCCAGAGAATACCATTATGTGCCCCTCCCACTGTCTTGTATAAATGTTTAAAGCTTGCAAAAATCAAGGAAGTTGCAGTTGCTGGTTCCTCTTGATCAGTGTTTTTCAAACTGTGGGTCGGGACCAATTTCAGGTGGGTCCCCATTCATTTCAATATTTTATTTTTAATGTATTAGACTTGATACCATACATATCATGGTATATAAATGCATTTGGGGAAATGTCACAGATCTGTCCTTTTGACAGGCTACTATGAAGATGCTTTTAAGAATGATAGTAAATGGAACTTTCTCCTGGGTAAGTGTGGCTAGGATTGAGGCCTAGGGTAGTTAAAAAAAATTTCCTGCTTGATGATGTCACTTCCGGTCCTGACATCACTCTCAGTGGGTCCTGACAGATTCTTATTCTAAAAAGTGCATCCTGGTACTAAAGGAGTGAGAACCACTGCTCTTGATGGTTCAGTGGAAGAGTTACTGGTTCAGGTTAACCAGAGTGTAGTTCAGGGATCTCTAAGCTTTCAATTGCCTAGGGCTAGGCCATATCACTCAACTCTTACGTTGTACTGAATTGAAGATCAGTTGTAGAAAATAATCACATTTTTGTACACAACTCTGCGGATGTTTGCAGTGGGAGAGAAAATATTTGCAGCTGCAGGGCTCCTGCTATATGAGAGCTGCTCAGTCCAGCGGTGACTTCCTTCAGCAGAAAGTGTGTGGTAGTGGATGGCAGTAGAGGGGAAAGAGGAAGGAGTGGGGGAGTTTGCATACAATTATGTTACATCCCCCCCCCCAACAGTGCAGTGAGTAGGGAAGCTTTTGTGCACTTGAGCACCTGTGAAGTTCTGGCTGTGCTTCCAGTATGTTGCATCAGGGATGGTCCACGGGTGTCAGGTAATGGAAGTGGAGCCAGATCTCCAGGAATATTGAGGGACCTCCTTTCCTGGAGGCTTTCATTGGGTGTGCTCTGCCAATGCAAGGTGTTTGGACATGGAGAGATCTTGTGTGTTCTTATGAATTAAAATGTTAACAATGGTTCTGGTTGGCTGGAGAGAAGAGCAGCAGTGAGACTTGTATGCTCTTTTTTTTTTTTTTGGTTGGGAGCCAGGGCTCTTCTGCCAGACCCATTAACATTCTGAGGTCAGAGGCCATGAAAGCCTGTTTGTGTCAGAAATATGGCTGCACTATAGTAATTAATACACGGCTGTTAGAACCTAATTGCCCGCTGTATTTAGATGGCACATGGTGGAGTTAGTGAAAATGACTCACGCTTCCCACTGGCAACCGGGGAGACGTTCTACCACAAATGGCACAGCGTTGACCTCGAACTTCAGCTAGTTTTGCTTCCGCCTGCAATTTGAGATGTTGCCTCGCAGCTCATATTCGCAGTGCTTTCTTTCCAATAAGGTTGTTTGAACTGGCTGAGCTCCGGAGTCAGCAGCGCACCCCTCTCCATGCCAAGACACTGAATGTTCTGTCAAAGGCTGGGCCCTCGGTGGGATTTGCGCGAGGATTTCAGGCACCTGCGGAACGGCAGGATTCAATCACTGTTGCTTTTGGTCTCTTGTAGAGACACGCAGCTGACTTCGGACGATGACAAATGAGCACATGCAAATTTCCTTTCATGCACTGGGGTTTTACTTAAATGGCATGCCTTAAATCAGTGCGCTTTTTACATGATTTGATAAGAAAGTGGATTACTTCTGGCTTGGGAGTTCTTCATGAGTCGCTTGTCTCATAACTTCCTATTTTTTTTCCTTGCAAATACAGAGCATTTTCTTTAATGCTTGATGTTGGTGTTTCTGTGGGACTGCCATGTTTTGGTGCACCTTCTGTTTTGTATTAGAACATGATGTGTGTTCTGATAACAAATGAGAGAGAGAGAGAGAGAGAGAGAGAGAGAGAGAGAGAGAGAGCGCAAACCAGGCAGCACAGGTTCCCCAAGAGAAGTTCCTGGGGATTGTTCTCGCCATCTCTGTCAGCCATAAAAGGCCAGCACAATGAGGCTTTGAAACTGCATGAAAAAGCTTTTTTTTGCTTTATGCAGTTCTGTTAGTCAAATTGCTCCCCCTGCTTTCCCCCTACTGTAGGAATATAACATTGGAATTTATGTTAGCCTAGTATTATGCCCATGGTCAATTAGCCAGGGAAGTAAATGTTTGCTTTCTTAATTTGTTTGTATAAAATATTTGTTTCCTGCCACCTTTCATCCATTTATGGGGCACATCAAGGTGGCTGTTAACAGGCGATGTAGTTAAAATATAAGAGTATACATTTAACAGCTTAGAAAAAAATTGGATTCTTATTCAGCTTTCTGTTTAAGAATTCAGAGTCAGAACTGGGAGCATAAACAGAAACCGGAAGCCGCAGAAAAGCATTAGACAGGCTAGACCAGGGGTTCCCAAACTTTTCAGTAGGAGGGCCACATCATACTTTTTACACATTTTCATGGGCTGGGAAAAAATTGTTTTACATCGGGCAGAGATGAGTGACACACAGCACCTTGTCTCTCACCGACCCATTGAGAAACGCAGTTTGTTATGATTTGATGTGCAAATATGATGCTATTTCCTCACTGCAATCATTTTATGGTGTTGTTGAACAGTCAACATGTAGAAACCCGATTTGTTTTATCAGTAGGGATGAGGTTGAATCATTGTGGTTTGGGGGTCTTGAAGCATATAGCCCAGATGACTGAAATTGAGGGTCAGCCAGACTGACACTGCCCTGGCCACGTGTACGGTTGGGGAAAAAAGTACTTTAAGTTGCTGAGGGCCAGATAAAATTTTGTGGTGGGCCAAATGTGAGCCCCTTGCTATAGTTTGGAGACCCCTGGGCTAGACAAAGCATGTATGTTTACTTCCGTATTAAATGCTGGTGGTGATTGGACCATCCAGGGATTTTAAGGAAGAAGAGATTTCATAAGCTGGGTTCTGCTGTTGAGAGAGCCCTGTTCTCCATCAGCTGTGTATTGGAAGGTGATGGAATGCAAAGTAGGACATCCGATGATGGGGACAGCAAATGGGCAGGCTTTGTGTAGGAGAACATAGTCCTTCAGGTTATTAAGCTGTAAAAATAATCTGCTTGTACTACACAGAAGAGGCTTCCAGTCTGCTGGAGCACATGTGAAACACACTTGCTGCCAGAATCTTTCATTGGAAGATATGGCATTTTGGAGTAGCTGGACCCTTGATCCAGCAGGTATATATACATCATGACACCCCACCTCCCAATACTTCTTACTTTAACTGCAAGAGGGTTTGGCTTCTGCTCCGTTCCTGAAAGGGTCTGTATGGGGAAGATAAGAGAGCATTAACATATAGCAGTAAGGTCAGAACACCAATGATCTGAAAAGTAGGAGACTGTAGTGAAATATAAGCATGGCTGAAAAAAAATTCTTGGTGTCAGGTCATCCTGGCTTCTCAAATGTTTCCTGGCAGCTAGAATGCAAACCTCTTCAACTCAAGACCATTAGATGAAGGGGCTGTATCTCAGTCGTGGAGCACATGTTTTGAATTCAGAAGACTCCAGGTTTGAGCCCTGGCATCCCCAGGTAGGACTGGGAAAGACTGGAATGCTGCTGCCAGCCTGTGTAGGAAAGGCTGACCTTGATGAATCAAGGGTCTGACTTGGGATAAGACAGTGTCATATGTTAATACCAAATAGAGTTTATTACATTTCAAAGCCTTAAAACAAATTGGTAGACTCCTGAAATGCTGGAGGAGTAGAATAGCAAGACTGGGAAAATCACTATAGAGGTGCAGAGCAGAGTTTACACAATCTGTGTATGGTATTGTCTCCTATAACACCACTTCATTAATAGCACTCTTTACTTGTGTGTAATTTTTACAGTACTATAAAAAAGAAGAAGTTTAAAATCCATAAATCCATTCAAGTACGGCTGTGTGGAAAAGTTTTCACTGAACTTTCAACTACTGGAAGCTGAGTATTCTGGCTAGTGCCATGCTAGCAAGAGCAGAGTATTCTAGTCCGCATGGGGCCAATAGCTTGTCAACAGGGAATGTTTTGGGAGAGCGAACGGTGGGCAAGTCCAGCTACCCTTCATCAACAAGAAGCCTTTCGCTCCCATGGATGAGTAGCAACCTGCCTTTTCCTCCTGGGAGTAGCTCTTCCCATCTACCTCCACTCTCCAGGAGGAGAGATGATCAGTTATGGAACAGGTTCCAACCTACCTCAGCAGAGTCCTTTGAACACGTGTATGTTAAAACAGTGTTATAATTGCCTCATATCGTTCAGATTCTCACAGCAGTCTTGCTTTCCATGGTCATCTCCTTGGCATTATCATGGTTATTAAAGTAGTTAGAGGTAGATGAAAGGTAAAGATGACACAAGGCTAAACTGGAGGAAAATAGATAACCCTGCCACAGGGACCCTGTGGGATATGATCACTTGATGACATGCTTTTTTATACTGCACACAAAGGAATTATTTTTGTATATTGCTAAAATTAATGCACAGTATTTTTGAATTTTGCATTGCTAACTCTCAGGTGATGGCAAGTAAAAGGTAGCTGGTAAATGATGCAAGTGGGTGGTCTTGGGCTGCCCTGTTTAAATGTGACTTGGACTGTCCTGTAGAAGTGGGACATAGGCCTGGCACTGAACAAGTTGACTGGAATATAAACCACTCTCTTATTGTACTTATTTTGGCAGTGCAGTTCCTTGTATCTTAATGAGCAAAGGCAGAAATTGATGACAAAGGGTTGTTTTGTGTAACCTGGTAAACGAACTGCCAGCTTCTTAGAAGTAGCATTTAGCAGAATAATAGATTCCCAAAAATAAAGCATGAAACTACTTCTATGAATTAATTCCTCTTTTGGACAAAATTAGAACTTCTCGCAGTCCTTGGGTTGACAGTCTGTAGGACGTAGTTGTGTACCTTCCAGTTTTAATTATTTTTTTGGGGGTGTGTGTGTGTTCCTCTTACAACTTCTGAGTTCATGCTGCCATTTAGTAGGCACAAACTTCAGAAGTGTAGCTAGGTGTATGTCTTTTGGTAGGTAAATAATCTTGGTGGTATCTTAAAGACTCATAACTATAGCTATTGCTCAAGGAACCAGGATCAGAGGAGAACATTCCAATTGTTTTGTACTGATCATTGAGGCAACATAGATAACAGTTATAACTTGGAACCTTCTGTGTGCCATTGATTTCAGTGGGGGGGGGGGTGTGGATGAGTGGATGAAGAGTTGCATAAATCATTGGGATTTTAATGCCAGATGCAAGGGAGGGCACCAGGATGCAGGTCTCTTGCTGTCTTGTGTGCTCCCTGGGGCATTTGGTGGGCCACTGTGAGATACAGGAAGCTGGACTAGATGGGCTTATGGCTTGATCCAGCGGGGCTGTTCTTATGTTAATGTGCTTACTGCCATACAGTGTATTGCTTATAGCTAGTAAGGTTTCCAAGTTTGTTTTGTTTTGAATGCAGTGGGGGAGTATGTGTATGGGTGTATATGTACATATATGTATGTACAGTCTTGTATCATTTGGAGCTGGACCTTTAGCAAAACAAAATTGTAAAATTCAGCTTACTAAGAATTCATTCTCTTTTTTAAATCTGAAGTTTTAAAATCACTTTTCAATGAGTAAAACTGCCTGGAGGCCAGTTTATTTGATGGTGTTTTCTGTAAAATTCTGAAATGCTCAGAATGAGCTGCTGTATTATAGGGCTTATGTAGTTGTTTCTGTTAAATCGTGTAGATAACCAGAAAAATTGGGGGGGGGGGGAGAGAGAGATTTCTCATTCCTGGAAACCAGCATCACATAGTGGAAGCACCAGAAAGCTTACCACTGCCTGTGAATAACCTTTACTGCCATTTTAAAGGCAAAGGCCTTCAGGGAATAGAGAAGTAATGCATTTTTATTAGTAATGTATTTGGATTCCATACAGTTGAATTGACACTAGTGACCTGCTATGAAAATAAACTATCAGTATAGCACTAACCATTTTTCTGTCTGTTTTGAATGGGTGTGTGTGTTAGTTAAATACCTTTTAAATTGGAAAATACATTGGACCGATCTAAACGCTGCAAAGAGTTTAGAAGCAGAATGAAAAAATAGCACAAAAAGCTGTCACCTTGGGGCTGTCTAACCCCTGTGGAGAATCACCTAGACTAGAGGTCATCACTGCATCTTGTGGTAGCAGATTTCACAGGTTGATGCACTAGGAGGTGAATAAGTCATCCTTTTGTCTATCCTGAATGTCTTGCAATTAGTATCGCTGGTTCTAATGTGGTTAGAGAGGGAGAACTTCTCTCTTCCCGTGCTGTACATCACTTTGTAATCTCAATTGTATTCCCTGCAGTAGTTGCCTATTTTAACGAAAAAGCCCTTGGCGTTGTAACTTGCTCCAACTCCTTGATCATTTTAATTGTTTTCTTCTACACCTTTTCCAGAAGGTTGAACAATATTTTTGGGGGATGTATTGTCCACCTTTGCTAATTCTTGCATTCCCTGTCAGCTATATAAGGTGTACTCCGCCAGGTGTTCTTATTTATAGTGAACCTATAGTGAACCTATTTATAGTGAAACAGCTATGCTTCCCGTTCGGGGAGATAGAGGTAGTCGATAGCTATAAAAATAAAGGTTTTGGACAAAACATGTTTTAATCCTTCAGGTTTTAAAAAACATTTTTAAAGATAAATTGAAACTCTGTTGGGATATCACACCAAACCATGATTTGCGTTAACTGTGGTTTATATCTCAAACTGTGGCTTGAGCATCTAAACATAGTCTCCAACCATGGTTAAGAGTGACTTCTCTGGTTTTGTGTTTTCTTGGCAGCACTTGGATCTCTCAGTGCAAGGCAGTGTGGGTTGCCAGATCAGATATCAGGCTACGCAATAGCTAAGCATCCTTAATCAGGATTTGTCACACCATTTGAATCTAGCTTGAGTAGTGATAATTGTGCATGTGTTTCTTTGGACCCGTTTTAAAAAGAAACTTGAGTTTAATAAAGTTGTCTTGCCAAATGAGGTTAAACAGCACATATTATTTCATGTATAGTCAAGCAAGCAGAGGGCAGAACGGAAATTCACAGATCAAAGGGCACATGTTGCATGGTTTGATAAAGCTGAGCTTGGCTCTTCTGAATCAGCTTACTGATCACACTGTTAGCTGGCAAGCCCTGTTTCATACCACGAGGCCTTCCTTAATCCTGACTCTGCCTTTGTATTGCTTTGGCAGCTGATGACAGCCCCTTTTTAGAACATCGACTGCTAGCTGATCCTCTTCTGCTATGCTTGTGAACGGAAATGTTAAGACACAGTTAGAGATAAGATCGGTGAGTAGAGAATATCAAGAGTCAGGCAAATTAGTTCTAGCAAGTTCAGTCTGGCAAGAAAGCTGTACAGAGTGTCAAGATAATGGGTTCATAACATTAAACACTTTTTAAAAATGTAATCAAAACACTTTCTGCATTGTGAATCTGCTATCTCCACATTTTGGATGCTACTGAAAGAAACATACTAATTATATTCATTGGGGATTAATTAATACTAATTAATATTCATTGGAGATTTGGGGTATGCCATGGCTTCTCTTGTACAGAATCACTTGTAGGGACATAGGTGGCTATCTAGTGTCCATTTGGCTTAAGTTGCTGAGTTGGGATTCACTTATGGACAATGCCCTAATCTTGGATTGCATCAGTGGCACTGCCAGGATTTTGGGGAAGAGGTAGGATTAGTTTAGGGTTAATAGCATGTATGACAGATTCAGATTACCTTTATTGGCATGCATGTATGACAGAGAAAGGAGGCACACCAGATGCTTATGATAAAAGGTGGGTGTTAGGTTGTGGTTAGAGGTGGAATTGGAACCTTAAAGGACTGAAGAATATTGATCTCATTCAAATACCTACACGAAGGCTGGATATTCTGTACTCGGGAATCACTTGTCCACTCAGTTAGAGCAGAATTTGACCTTCCATCCTAATTTAAAAAACAAAAAGCATACTTAAGAACATAAGAAGAGCTCTGCTGGATCTGGCCCACGAAACATCTAGTCCAGCTTTCTGTATCTCATAGTGGCCCACCAGATGTCTCAGGGAGCACACAAGATACCTGCATCTTGTTCCCACTCTCTTGTATTCCCAAGTAGTGGGTGAAGATACTCTGGCTTTCAGCATGGATATGCTTTCACTGCCTAAGGATATGTTGGACAAAGTTCTGAATAGTGCAGCTGTTTTTGATAACTCACAAGCAGAGGTCAATGTTTAAGACCCATCTTTGTATAACCCATATAAGTTTGCATTTAATTCATAAATAACATGTCCCAAGAGGTAAGGATGTATGCAGGAAACTTAGAACTTTCTTAGAGGGCAGAGGGAAGATTTTACCACATCTGATGTCCTTCCTCTCCTGCTTGCAAACTCTCTGTTCAACTATTTCTTCACTGATACGTAAATTGCAAAATATGTGGGATTCCTTCTGCTAGGAGTCACATATCCATTGCCAGGGCAGTTATGCTGCAGCTCATCCCTGGGTCTGATGAGCTATCGGCTTGCTTTCCTGGCTCTGATGCTAAAGCAGCTGGGATCATGCTGGAGACTATTTTGTCCTGTGTACAACCTTCTCTTACTTCATAGGGCCGTGTACTGCCACACTGAGGCTTGTGTTCACGTGGTCCTTGTGCATTGCTCAGGGAGGCCTCTAAATTTCTTTTAGGTTGGCAAGGCAGAGGGGTGATGCCCAGTTGATGCTGTTGTTTCAGTTGACTTCTGTTCACCCTAATGTTGCAACTCTAGTTTTAACTTTGTACGGTGTGATTGTAGCAGACAGGTAAAATAGTGGTATGGGGTGCACCCTATGTGCCTTGTCTAGGACCCCGCTATATCAGCCAGGCTGCACATGGTTCCAGCCGCACATATTTATTAGTCTACAGTAGAACTGTTAACAACTCATTAGACAATGTCCCAGTGTTAAATGTGCTTTCATAATGCAGGCATATGAAATGGGAAGTCATGCAATAATGATGAAATCCTGCACGCAGAAGCAATTTGTCGTGTGTGTGTGTGATTAAATATCAGAGTGAATTTGAGACATTTCTGAACATTGCTGAGGAATAATACTTTTTATCCGCCCTGTAAAATAATTTGTCTTTCTCCTTTGCAAAAAGGCAGTATCTATAGTGTTTTGTTGTCTGTTATATAGGCAGTTCACGATATATGCTGAATAGCCTGTTCCTCCTTGTTGCATTTCCAACTACAGTGCCATAATATGTACATCATAAATGGTTCTGGCTTTGCTCCAGCACTGTACTTATCTCAAAATACCTGCACTGAGTTATTGAAAGAAATAGAGCTATTTTTCAATAGTAGGGTAAACAAGAAATATAAAGGTGTCACCCTGTGAAAAATTCATTTCAGTAGCTATACTTTGGCTGATAATTGACCACACGCCTACCGGGCAAAGCATGATACAACCTGTAGATTTTGCATCACGTCTTCTGTGTTTCACTGGACTCCATGTCATTGTAACCCTTATTTAAAGGTGAAGGGCAGCTCAATCCCAACCTTCTCTGAAACAGGCAGGTGGACTGACCTGTGCTGTATCCAGCACAGGTTAGGAGGTGGCCGTGGCGCAACTCAGAGTTAGAATATATTTATTTCCTTAACCTGTGTCGCGTCCTAGCCACCCTGTGGGGCTACTTGGATCTGCTCCAGGTGTAATGCCAGGCTGGCTGGGAGAGTGGTTAAGTTGCCCAGGCCAGTCCAACCCCCTCCCAGGCCTGGCTCACCTTCCCCTGCCCCCAAATGCCCCTGTTCCTCCCTCCTGCTACCCTCTCCACGCCCCACCCACCTTCCTAGGCTGGCATGAACTTCCTGTCACTCATCCAGATCTGGTGTCTCGAGGCCTGTGCACGTCCTCGCACCAGCCTACCCAGCTCACAAAAGACACAAAGATGCTTTCTGACATGTTTGCAACACTTCTGGGTCTCACAGGCCTGTCTTCAGCTCTGGATTGCACTCTCATATGGTATCTCCATGGGAGGTTTTCATTACAAAGTTAATCGGAAGCAGAACAGAGTTGATGTAGTAATTTTTGTTTTAACATTTTGTATATCTAACAATTGCCAAAACTCAATTGCCATCAGCCAGCAATGAATCAAATTTGACTGTGATGGTAAAAGTATTACGGTTGGTCTGTTTGGTCCACATAATGTTGATTTTCGTTGCTGCAATAAATTTTTTAACTCTTGTGGGGACTGAGATATTAACCAAGACCTAACAACCACCGTGGATACCAGTGCTGCACATACAAAGTTGCCCACATGACTTTTCTGACCTACCTTTAACTGGAATGTTGAATCTACTACCGCTGGCAGCACACACATCAACATTGTCTGGTGTTTACTGCAGTGAATATGCTGTGTTAAGTGGAGTTTTGTGCCCAAATGCATTTTTTTAAAGATTTGCATCCTGTGGATAGATGGGGTGGTGGTGGTGATTATTAGGTTATTTCTTAATATCTTCAAGTTCCCAGTCCTTTTTGTGGTCCCTATGAGGCTCTAAAACTTGTAAAATTGCCCCCACTCTGGGAGTTAGCATGATGGGAAGGGGTTGCACTGGAAGTGTCTTCTCTATGGTGGTATCCCAGCTTTGGAACTCTGTCCAAGTTGAATTAAAAAACTGCACTTTCTCCGTTAGCCTGCTTGTGGGGACTAAAAACTCATATTTTATATGGCTCTTTTCACTTTAAGGTCTTTCAGTTTTATTGGTTCTCATCTTCTGGTGGTCTTTGATTACACAGGTCTACAAAATTGAGGGTCAGAAAAGTTTTTCCCAAAATTTATGGTGGTTTGATATGAATTTGGGGTGCAGATTCCAAAAATGGCATCCGTTTTGCCCTATCTCGTCTAATTTTGGAGATATAGCATAGTTTCATTAGTGAATGGTTCAAGCAGCTTCCTCATGAGGAAGCCATGGTGTAGGCTTCCTCATGAGGAAGCTGCTTGAACCATTCACTAATGAAGCTATGCCATATCTCCAAAACTAGACATGATAAGGCAAAATGGATGCCATTTTTGGAATCTGCACCCCAAATATACCCAGGAATTGGTGTAACGTTTAAGGAAGCAAAATGTGTGTTGGCCTGTGTTATATATTTTGCTGGTTTGTAAAGACTTTTTTTGGGGGGGGGGGGAAGGCTCTGATTTTTTTGTGTTTGTGTTTTTATGCAATTGTTTGCAAGCTGATGAATGCCTTGTTTAGGTGGAAAGGTAGAATAAAGATGTTGTAAATAAATAATCCAGGCATACCTATAAATTTTTTTATTTACTAAATTTCTACCCTGCTTTATTTCCCCAAAGGTCGTTCAAAGTGTTGTTTGCTTTGCATGTCTTCTTGAGAAAGTACCCCTTCAAAGTGCCACTGTTTTTGGGAGTCAAAACATATTCATCAGAGAACGCATGGGTGGACAGGGTGTGAATGAATTGCAAGGTTCAGGCTTGAACATTGAAAAAAAGTAAGAGTGAATGTAAGGAAAATATGACTTTTATATCTTTTCACATTTGCTGTAAGCAATTGTGGGGGCACCCGGGGTGCTGTTTTAAGGAGCTTTGTGCTGTACCTCATGTTAACAGGGACGACTGTTCCAGGGCAAAGAGAGAGCTGAATCCTCCCAAAAATGGAACAGCCACCCATTTATATAAGCAAGTTCAGTATGGCTCACCTGTTCCCCCTGCTTCCTTTCTAGGCGATTTCACACATCTGGCAAAGTAAGATCATAGCTCCTACAACAAACAAAAGCCACTATAGATTAGTTGGTCCTTGCGGTACCAGGGGATTCTCTGTTGGTGCCACCCTGGTTTCCCCCCCCCCTTCACCTAATGGTATTGGTAAGAACATCTTCACAAACCTGAAGGATAATCGAGACAGATCATTAGCTTGCTCTCATAAATGTGCAAATTTGAGTGCAAAGGTAGAGCATAATTGGAGGCACTTATCAGACAGCAGAATCTGTTTTCCTTAAGCCGAGATAAAAATAGCTCTTTAAGAGGGAGTTTTAAGGCCTAGAGAAAGGACTCTGCTTACAACATGTGCTGTTCTTTGGTGGAAAAGCTTCCTCATGCTAGAAATCTTAACAGTGTAAAATATCATAGATTATTTTAAAGACATCACTGCATGAGCAAACCGAGCTCCCCTCATATATATCCTTTTTAAAGTGAAACAGTTTTAATAGGATTTTATACCTTTTGGTGGTAATGGAAGATACAGCAAAATGTGTTTTGTCAGGGTTGCATCTTCCCAGGTTTAATAGTCAACGGGGTCACTATGGCATGCCTGGCCATACATGAAATTACCTCCCTCCTAAGTCCCTTTTTCAGGCCAGGCTTTTCCAAAGTGGTTTGTTGCTTTTAAAACGGTGTCCAATCAGCATGTGAAAAAGTACAATATCTTGAAAACGGGATAGCTTAGCAGCAAGAAAAGAAAGTCCAGTGGAACAAAAATGGCAATCAGAGGGACAGGGCAAGGGGTCAGTCTGTCAGCCATTGTCTACAGTACAGTCGCATCAGATGATGGGTAATGGTTGTTGAGGTTTTGGGCCTTTCCAGAATGACTGTTTTCTCTTGGGACTGGCCTGTGAATGAAGACACGGTCTCTCTTGTTTCTTTCTGTCTTCCTTGCAGGATGGCTGACTTGCTCTTTCCATGCTACCTTCTTCAGCTGAATTCTTCAGGCATTGTTCTCTCTCTTTTTCCTCTTAGGGAAGCAGTTCCCAAACTTACCATGGTCACAACACCCTTCTTTCGCCATGGGCTCTCCCGAGAGCTGCCAGCTTAGATTGTGCAAGATCTCTTGCAATTCTCACAAGATCTTGTGCGATCCAAGATGGGCCACTGGGGACATCATGTGGCACCTTTATAAGTTTGCCGTGGTGCTCTCAGGCACCGTGGCACTCAGTTTGGGAACCTTTGCCTTAGGGTGAAATGGTCCCTCCTTTCACCTGCAGTGGACAGGAGGAGTCCATCTTATTGGGATGGTGAATGTAACCAGGCCATTCTGCATATGCTCCTGGGCAATATGCTTCCTCAGTAGCTGCCTTGGTTCTATGCATCTCACTGCTGTGTGCTCTGGATGGTAGCACCTCCTTCCCCAGAAGTCTTTTCCTCCTAGCCCTGCTACCAAAGATTTTGGAGAAAGAACTTGATTCAGACACATGACAGAATTATTATTAAAATTTAAGAAGATAGGTGGAAGACCGGCATGCTTGGATATCACCAGCTCCTCTCTCTCCACCAAACTTATTGGCTGCTTATAAAGAATGACTGGAGAATAATTAGATATTTCGTATTCATTATAGATCAGTCATTAACATGCCTATTGCCAGCAGTTAGAATAATGGGATAAGTGTTCTGCTTTTCCTTTCATGCATAAGCGAAATCGCTTAGAAGTTATGACTCTTTCAATATTGAACTGCTTCTTCCAGGCTTGTGGTTTTTAAATCCTTTTTTAATTTTATTTTATTTTTTGTTTTGGAGATGGAGCGAGCAAGTTGGATTGTACTTAGGGTGGATAATATCTACAGTTTGGTATGGGTTGAAAAGAGAGCAGCTCTGTATATATTGATGTAACATTAAAAATATACATATATATGATGCATATGATAGCAAAGTAAATGCATCTTGCAAGAACTGGCAAAAATTCTTGCAAGGATAAAAGAGTGTCCCCGAGCTTACATCTAGCTAGTTTAGGGTCTTGAAAGCTTTAGTTTAAAACAGTATAGCTTTAAAAAAGCTTCTCGCCAAAGGGATGACTTAATGTGTCTCCCACTCTATTCCTTTGCTCAGTATTGCAAGGGGGCCCCCTGGAGGAAGGCCAAGGGAGTGGCTTATTAAAGGCAGTGAAACCCACCTTTGATTGATTGGCGAAATGTTTGCTTGCTCAGACAGGCTGCGGAGTTAGCAGTTTGTGTCATCCCTCTGTTTGCGTGCCGGTCATGCTGGGAGGTGTGCGCCTCTCTGCTTCCTGTGTGTATCATTTTTGCATATTTACAGTGTGACTGAATGTACTTCTGAGTAAATCTTGCATACTTTGGGGCAGCTTTGAATTTATTAGTTTTTTTCACATTTATGTACTGCCCTTGTTCCGAGCATCCCAGGGTGATGCGCATAGCTCCTGCCTTTCATTTTATCCTCACTACAACCCTATGGGGTAGGTTAGGGAGTGATGGGCCACCCAATAAGCTTTCATGGTTGAGTGGAGATTTGAACCTGGGTCGTCCTGGTCCAAGGTCAGCAGTCTGCTACACCACACCGGCTCCCTTGGATATTGCAGCATGCAGAGAAGATGGATGTGTGAGTTGCTTGTGCTTCTTCTTGCTCCATGTTGTAACATCTGAGAAGGGAGTTCGTGCATTTGGATCCCCTGCCTTTCTCTGGCAGGGTGTGCATGCAATAAATCTCCCTCTTTGGTTGTTACCGCATCCGGCAAAAAGGGATGCATTAATGAATTCCGCCTCTGCTTTTTTTTTTTTGCTGCATTATATAAGCACCTGAAGCTGTTTTCAAGGGTAACTCGCACTTTAGAGGCAGGCAAATTCCCACGGTAGACATATTGGCGTGTAAAATAAATGGAGATGCCTATAAGGATGTACCAGCCATATACCTCTCTATTTTGCAGATGCAAGCCCCCTTCGTGTGTTAGGTTGGACATAACGATACCCTTCCCATAACCAGTGTGTGGATTTAATCTTTAACTCTTCTGCCAATGAATGTTAGTGGCGTACTTCACGTTGATGATGTTGGTACACCATACCAATTCACATTGCTTTCCACTCTCTTCTGAACTGTTGTTCCCAGGCAAAATTGCATGAGTTTGGTGGGGTGAAGAATATTTCTATATGTAGACTATAAACTCAAGCTGATCCCTTTCCACATGATTCATTGGATACTTTCTGTCACCGCTTGGCTCATACATGGTAGATGTATATATAAAGAGGATGTTTCTTCGTCCAGAAAGAAGCAGTTTTGGAGTGAGTTTGTGTATGTTTGCCTTATCTCTCAATCATAGCGCAGCACAGAAATATAAAACATTCTGTAGGTTTCACAGTATTTGGGTGTACCCAAATAGATCTAGCAGGGAAAGATGTCTGGCCTGCCATTTGACGTGAGACGTAGGCACTCTTCCTTAAAAGCATTTCTGCAAAGTGGGATCTGCAAAGGATCTGCAAGTCCTCCCTTTCCGGTGAATTTGCTTGCAATTCTGGGAAACTTAAAACATTCACGCATTTGCTGGTATCGATCTGGCCTTGTGTGTGTTCCTTATTGATAGGGTAATCTTCAGAAACTGTCGTGCAGCTCTTGTTTCACATTAAGCCTAGGATAGGTTAGTTCAGCAGTAGCAGAAATTTAAAGTGCTGTCCATTGTATATCTTCCCTTTCGTAAGTGTTCCTTGCTTTTTAGTGTGCTTGTGAATTGACTGAGAAATGCATTTCTGCCAGAGCTGGCTCTGAGCCAGAGGGAGTGACCAGGATCACACATGTGGCTATTGTGATTTGGCAGAAATCTGCAGGGCTTGGCTCCCCTGTGCCAACCTCACCCAGAAGCATCTTCGCTGTTGGTGTAATAGTGACCCAGAAGACCAACTTTGTCCAGAGATTCTCAGGCGCATGGTGTGTGTCCCCAGTCTCTGTGTGGTGGTACCTCCTATGTAGGGCAGTCGTATTGCTCCGTGGGAATTGCTGGTATGCTCTCTGGTACGCTCCCTGATCTGACCTGTTAAAAGTTGTTCTGTGGGGAAGTTAGAAGCTTCAGCTTGTTTCAGGGATTTAGCCTTGATCTCTGGCTATATTTGGGAGTGGAGTTGGCAAGGAATATAAAAACCTCTGACTTAGTCTTCCTCCATCCCCATAGCCCTAGGACCCCACTTTTTGTAACTTCTCCTGTTTCTCTACTCCTGTGAGTGTGTGTATCCGTCCACTGAGGATTTCACTTCATGCATTGATAGAGTGGATTGTACTTCATAAAGACTTACAGGTCCAGCCTATTTATACACAGATTTTTTATACACGGATTTGTCTCAACACAAATGGCCCCTGCAAATAGAAGGAAAGTGCTGATCCCTGGAGAAGGAGGAATTGCATCCCTCTAAAATCAATTTTAAAAACTGAACAGTCCTTTAACAATAACCCACTTAATGAAAGAGAGAGGGGGCAGCTGGCTGACAATCCATCAATCCTCCTCTCTCCAGCAGACCCTCCTTTCCCCCTGAGCACGTGAAAGAAAGGTGATCCCTTTGCATTGGTGAAGGGAGGGGCTGAGTGTAAACTCTCAGCTCTTTTTAAGCTCTTGGAGGATGACTGATTGATGGATTGCCTTGTTAATGACTCTTATCTTACATCACAAAGGTCAGCAAGGCTGTTTTTAAATCACTGGAGCAAAGAAACTTAGTTTTTAAAACTGATTTGCTATAGTGCGTTTTTTTGCCATCCACATGAGTGCTTGGAAGGGAACGCATGCGAATAATTAGTCTCAACCTGTACTTTGAAATGGATTGGCTGCCAATTGTTGCATAGACATTTCTTGAGGTTTCTACTTGGACACAAACTTCCCTGTCAACTGGGCTGAAGGTTGTACTCTTTTTATAAAAGCTATAGTTGTTGGTGGAAGGTTGATACAAATGTGTGCTTGTTCTGTCCATACTGTTTTGTGGAAGGCCTGTTGTAACTCTGTGGGACTGGCCTCTTTATAGTCACCCAGTAGTGTAACCAGTCAGTCAAACCACCGCGAGAAGTGCACTAGTGGGGTGCAAGGTGCTTATTCTCTATTGTATAAAGAAGGTTAGATGATAGACATGTGCAAATGCTGTTGTGCCTCAGATGTACAGGCTTCATCTGACTTAAACCTGGGCTATAATGGCTTCATCAGACGTGTGCAGCAATGTGGTCTCCAGAGATATGATGTTCTGGTTGACGTGTCCTTCCCTTTCCTACCATTGCTCTCTCTTTGGGAGAATAAATCTTTTGTGCTTGGGTGAGTTGAAGTCACACCTGATGTTTTTTTCTGCTGCTTATTTTTGGAGATCTCTCTCTCTCTCTCTCTCTCTTTATAGCTGTGTACAAATAGTGTTGCATGCTGCATTTCAGGCAAGTCAGCGCAATTTAGGAAAACACAAATATTTAGAGCAGCCATTTTCAACCACTGTGCCATGGCACATTGGTATGCCACGAATGGCCCCCAGGTGTGCCACAGGAATTTGAGAGAGGGTCATTTATTAGTAGGGCCAATGGGGATGTGAGTCCCCCATTGGCAGCATAGTCTGCTTTGTGAATTGTAAAAAACAAACTGATGGTCTGCCTAGATCATTTTAGTGCCTTGCTAGTGTGCCTTGAGATGGAAAAGGTTGAAAATCACTGATTTAGAGGCTACACCGAAAGCTGTTGTTGCTTATTTAAATACTTCAGCTCTTCATAATCTCAATTTATCAGATTCTCAACTTACAGAATGCGGCGGCCCGTGTGGTCACCAGAGCCAGGCGGTTTGACTCTGTCAGTCCGCTTCTCCGGGGGCTACATTGGCTGCCCATTCGTTTCCGGGCCCAATTCAAGGTGCTGGTTTTGACCTTTAAAGCCCTATACTGCTCTGGGCCAGGATATCTTAGAGACCGCCTACTCCTGTACAATCCGGCTCGCCATCTCAGGTCATCAGAGAAGGCCTTTTTGCAAGTGCCGCCACCCAAGGAGGTCCGGGGGGCGGCTGCAAGAAATAGGGCCTTCTCGGTAGTGGCACCAACATTATGGAACTCCCTTCCCCTTGATTTGAGAATGGCTCCCTCTCTTGAGAGTTTTCGGCGAGGCCTGAAAACACTGTTGTTTAAACAAGCCTTCTGATTTCTGGCCTTCTTAACATTTTTATACATCTTTTAGTTTGTTACAGGCTTGATTCCTCGGTAACTTGCTCTTTTATTCTGTCTTTTAATCTGACTACTGTTTTTATGGCCTCTGTAATGTGTTTTTAAATGTTTGTTATGTATTAATGTTTTTAAAATCTGTTTTTTAATATGTTGTTAGCCGCCCTGGGTCCCTTTAGGGAGAAGGGCGGGATAAAAATAAAGTTTTTAATATTATTATTATTATTATTATTATTATTATTATTATTATTATTATTATTATTATTATTAACAACTCTTCATAGGATTTCAACCCTCCATAGGGTGAAGTTCTTCTGGGAAGCAGCACCCTTTTCCAGATTTCCAGGCAGAATTTGAGAATGTAGGTGGGATCTTCTGGAAAAGGACCTTGAATGTCTCATTTTTAACTTCAGATAGCATTTTGCGCCTCCACCAACCATCACTTAAGCCATGTGGCTTAAAGACTTAAGCAACATTTTAAATTATACCTTTTTTGTTTCTCTTTTCTCTTCCAGTGAGCACCTGTCCTGCGCCTTCACATTCTTCCTTCATGGAGAAAGTAACGTATGTACAAGTGTCGAAATTGCCCAGCACCAGCCCATCTATCTCATCAGCGAGGAGCATCTCCATATGGCTCAGTCATCCCCTACTCCATTCCAAGGTGAGTAGTGGTGGTGGTGGGAGGAGGAACAGTGTACACATGCGCTTGCTACCTGTTGTCTTTGTTCTGAAACAATACCTTCCATTAAAAGTAAGGCATGTTGGCACCACCCAGAGTCCATTGGCACCACCCAGTCCTACCAATGAGTTGCATTAATTCAATAAAGCCTGGCATGACACTCAACTAGGGGAAAAACAGAGTATCCATTGTCAGGTGTGCTACTTAATGAGTAAGTGTATTCATTCTGGGACTCCCCAGAGCCCTGGCGTCTGCAGTCATCACTCATCCAAGATTCGTTTTAGCTGCCCAGTATTGGAGAATGCTTTCATTGCAAGAGCCAAAGATGGATAAAGTTCCCCACTTAATAGAAGTGGGAGCTGCAACTTGTTGTTCTGACCGACCTGCAGTTCTAGGTCTCAAGTCTGGATACTTTTGAAAAAAAGAGGTTGTCTCACTAGAATTCTTCTTATGCTTAGCCGGGCCCTTGGTCCATTTGGTTTAGGTTTGCCTGCACTGATTGCCAGCAGCTCTCATCAAGGGTTTCAGACACAGGTCTTAAACCAAGGGCCTTCTGCATGCAAAGCAGGAGCTCTTACTCTGAGCTGCAGCCGCATCTCTCCTTGTTTGCTAAGGAATTGCTTAATCACAACAATAAGCACTGTCTGCTGAGATTTCCTCAGCAAAAAAAGTGCCTTTGCTCTAACCCAAGGGTGTCCAAAGTTTTTGGCAGGAGGGCCACATCATCTCTCTGACACTACATTGGGGGCTGGGGAAAAAAAGAATTAATTTACATTTAAAATTTGAATAAATTTACATAAATGAATATATTAAAGATGAACTTATGTGAATGAATGACGGTCTTGCAATAGATCAAGGCCTATAAAAGGCCTTGTACAAAGCAAGGCTGGCCTTTCCTTCACTGCCACTGCTGCATCACAGATGTAAAACAGCAAGCAGTGGAGGGAGCCCTCATCCCACAGCTCATGCAAGACGTAATGCTAACCCCAGAGCTCTTAGGTGCTTGTCTGTGTGACACTTGATCCTCCAACCTGCCCCATCCATGAAGTCTTATCAGCCTGAGAATAAGGTGCCACACCTCATATTTTTCAAATAATAACCAACACACAAATCTCACCATTATAGGTTACAGCTTTTAATGAGTCTGTCATTATCAAATGTAGTGGCCAAGTTTTAAAATACGAAAGCTGATTCATTCACGATATCCATGTGCATTTCCTCAAATGGTTTCTTCGGGGTTGGGGAACATGATCTTATTTGGGTGTCCTGTCCGAGCCCGTGGTTTTGGCTTTTGGGGCTGTGTCCTCAGGCTTTTGAACTTCTGTCTCTTTACACCAGTTTGTAACAAGCACAGTTTAAGGATGCATCTGAAAGTATGACTTAGTGCAGGGGTAGCATACATACGATTCGGGGGCCGGATGTGGCCTGCAGAAGCTCTTAATCTAGCCCTTGTGTTCTCCCAGCACCAGCATCAGCTGAACTCAACTGTTGAGCTGTGCTGAGGTGTCACTGCTAAAAGGGCTGCCTGCATGATAATTGGGCTGTCCCATATCTTGAGAACATGATCACGGTGTGTGTATTTTCTGTCATTTTACAGATACTGAATTCCTAAGAGATAAAAGTGCTTATATCCGGTCATTACCAACTTAATGCCATCACTTCTGGCCCTCAGCAGGAGCCTGAATGCGTCTTGGCCCACTGCATGAAATGAGTTTGACATCCCTGATGTAGTGCTACCTGTGCAATCTAAACCAATCATACATGTATTTTTATTCTCTCTCCATACCTTTTTGAAATTCAAGTTTAAGAAGAGTGAGCTGGTGGGTTTTTCCCCCCCAGACCAATTTCCCCACCTCAGATTTCAGCCAAGTGATGGTCCATACAGGAGCTGCTCAATCTCGGCATTAGTAGGCTTCAGGGTGTGGCTGTTGCTCCACTGATATTCACCTTCCTCTTCTGCTTGATATGCTCCAGGTACCTCTGGGGGAACTCACTGTTGTCCACCATGCTAGTGTATTATTTAGGAGACTTTTATCCCATCTGTTATCCTCGCATCAGTTAAAAACACAATATGACAAAAGCACAATCTGCTTGTCAAGCAGTGATTGCCTTTTAGTGTGTTTTTCTGTCTTTCCACACTTTGAAGAATCAGTTTTTATCAGACCTGGTAATGGTCTTTTGAATCACTTCAAGATGGATTAATTAAATCGTTGATGCAAATCAGTGATATGAGTTCTGAAAAGAGAGATGGATTTAAATCCAGGTTTCCTACTTTGTAATTAATATATATTTTTTTTCTAAACAAATGTTGTAGTTGGTTGCTATAACAATTAGCAATTATTGGTCTGCTGCTAATGGCTGCCTATTATCTAGGAGCATAATCCATAACCTTTGGCCATGCAGCGTGCATCCTTTGGCACTGTAGGGCTATAGTGGCTTAGAGAGACAAGGAAGCCAGTTGTGAAATAGGAGATTGGCTGGTTTTGTGCACTTGGCAGTACTCTAAGCAAGATCAGTTGCTCGACGTCGAGGGCCACAGTTCAGCAGAGCTGAATGTACTCCAGCCTGTTGAAACCAATGAGCTGGAGCATGTTTACGTTTTGTACCTTTTCTTTTTTTTGAAGCAAGGAGTGGTAAATATGGTTCAAAATTGTGTTTTTTTCCCCCCTAAATAGGGAAAATATCTATGTTCTTTGGTTAATAGTTTTAAATCTTAATTTGCTGCAGTATAGAACCTAGCGTGGAGGTCTTCCACAAGGGAGTTGTGCCCCAACCTCAGGTGGGTTGTGGCAGTGTGGCCACCACCATTTTTCTTTGAGACTTGGGTCCACACCGTTTGAACTGTAAGCCTAAGCTTGTCGTCTTAGATGAGCCAAGAAGTCACCAGGGGCTTTGAAGAGGTTGCTTTGGCCACGCTCCTTAATCTTTTGTAGGTCCCCTGAATCTCCCACCCATCTGTTCTCTCCTGTTGCTACAGTCCCTCTGCTCTTTGCCTTTCTTCCTCTTTCTCCCCTTCCTCTTTTCCAAAATTGAATGTATGCTGCTGTTACTCCATTCTGCCTCTTTCCCTCTTCCCAGTGGTCAAGAATGAAAGGGACAGAGCTGCCTAGGAAAAGAGAAACCATGACTGTCCACCAGGCTGTTAAGGGTAGATCCTATGCTGCAGGTTAGGGTTTAAATAGTGGGAAATTCTGGAATCATTTATAAAGGCATTGGGAGATGAAGGGCACAAACATGGACAGAGTGAGAAACCAAGAGGCATGCAGTAAACATGCAATTAGTGTGATTTGTGTGAAAAGCTAGCAGCTGGAGGTCACGTTGCCCTTAATCAGTAATCATCTTACTCCAGAGTTATGCTCAGATTTGAAATCCTGAGCCCAGCTGCCTAAAAGCCATCAGATGGACTTAAACAATGACACTTGAGGGGAAGAAAAAGCCATAATTATTTTTGAGCTGCTGCCTGTTTGCCATTAAAGTTTCAAATCTTTCTGCAGCACCTCAGCTGAGGCCCAGCCAACTCTCTTGCGAGGCTGCGCAGAGTACTTGAAGGCTTTGGGATGGTGGTTGCCTCTTTGCCCAATTGGCACTTTTCAAGTGGTGCTCTTACATGTAGCAGGGGAAGAATTACTCTCCTTATTTGCACCAGAACAGTTGTCTTTTCTAGTGGCTGTGTGCAGGGATTTCTTCTGCAACGTTTTGGATTGTGAGCCCTTTGGGGGCAGGGAACCATTTAAAGCCATTTGATTTTCTCTGTAAGTGACTTTGTGAACTTCTTTGATGAAAAGCAGTATATAAACATTCTTATTGTCAGGTAGCAAATTTTAAATTGAATTATCACAATGTCGTGTGTTCTGCTAGGATAAAAACAAGATTATTTCAGTGGACCTGATTGATACACTTCTGCCTTTTCTATGTGTATTTCAATTAGCTTTGTACAGGAAGTGGCTCCTCTTTAGAACTGGATGCTTGATTTATTATGTTCAATTGTGTATTAAGCCCTGTAAGCTGTGTTGTGCGGATGTTTTAATCTGAAAGGACAGGATATAAATTTCTTAAACAGAGACTTACAGGGGGAGGTATGAATGATTGCTGCTAGACTGGATTGAGGCTGCCTGCTGATCCGTCTGGTTTTTTTTGGTTTCATCAGTTTTGATAAGCCCTTATGGTTTAAGCGGCACTCTGACTGGCCAAGCGTACAAGATGTCGGACCCAGCAACCCGTAAGCTCATCGAGGAATGGCAGTATTTTTACCCAATGGTGTTGAAGAAGAAAGAGAGCCTGAAAGAGGATGACGAACTGGGATACGATGATGATTTTCCTGTGGCTGTTGAAGTCATAGTTGGTGAGATTATATATTTCTGCTTGAAGAATTTATTCTTTTCTCTTGGGGGTTGACTTAAAATTCAAGTAGCTCTGATGGATTGGGGATCTGCAATCCGGATCTGTTTTTAATATTGGGTTATTCTGAATGTGGATGTCCGGGGAAGGTATGCCCCACAGAGGCAAGTCTTCCCTTCCCCCATATCCAAGTGGTTCCCAAATGTTTTTGACTGATGGATCCCTTGAGCTATTGGGCCATGGCTCCCCATTAGGGCTACAATGCTACACACTGTATAGGACGGCAGGTTTTCGCAAGGATTCTACAGATCCCCTGGCTGGTTTCCAGGGCTCCCTGGGGATCTTCGGCTCACAGTTTGGGAACCATTGCGGTTTGTCTTCAATCCAGTGGGGGAGCAGGATGATCCACCTTCCTGTCTCTCTTGTGCTGATCCAGAATCACAAAGGACTCCTCATCAACAATAGCCCTGCCATTGTTGACGTATCTCCTGGTGTACCCAAAGTCTCCTCATCCCATCCTTCTCCCATGAGGCATCCACAGCTCCCCTTCCCCAAAGATTGTGTTTTTATGTGATGGAATTACAAATCTCAGTGGTGCCTGCCTTTCAGTCCCCACCTGTTAGCCAGTGGAGGCAACCAGGACTGCACTAGGAAGTTTTCCTACATGAAACACTTTTCCTCAAGGCCTGCCAGCTGTGTTTTCTTGGGTTTAGATGTCCAGCTATCACAGTCCAGCATGAGACCTTTAAGATCTGGTATCTCTTACAGGTTATGCTCTTAGGCTATTTGTGTTCCCTTAAAGCACCCATTTCCAGAATTAAACAGTTCTGATGAACATATGAATCTGTCTTCTGTTGAGGCAGGTCTAGTTCAAGTTTATCTATGTTGTCTGGTAATGATTCTCCTGAGATTTAGAAGCGTAACCTTTCCAGTCTGACCTGGAGGCACTGCTAGAAATTGCACCTGGTACTTCTTGCATGCAAAGCAGATACTCAGACACCAAACTACAGCTCCTTCCAAAAAATGTCTAAAGGTGTGGACCCTCTTTCTGCTAGAAGAGCACAGGCCTGACCTGGAATTGAACCCCATAACCTAGTGGTTTTCAAACTGTAGGTCTGGGATGCACCAGTGAGTCAAGACCCAATTTTTGGTAGTTCGTGAAACTGACAGCGCAGATTAGGCTATGTGTATTTAGGGTTAAACAAGCTGCTACTTAGGAGAGGGTGAGCACTGCTGGCCCAATCACTATTAAAACCACACCCCATGGCGTTTATACATCAGGTAGCAGACTCTAGGGTCTCTAATAAGTTTGAGAACCACTGCCATAACTTATTGCACCAGTGAGGCTTGTACTTCTGGTCCAACCACCCAACTATATCTTAACTGTAATTATAGCTTTAAAAGCTTTTGCATTGAATCAGAAATGTTGCTTTTGTTACAGGTGAAAAAAAGGAGCAATAATAATCACACCTAATTTTTTTCTCCTTTTCTAAACAGGTGGTGTCCAAATGGTATATCCTTCAGCCTTTGTCCTCATCTCTCAGAATGACATTCCTGTCTCCCAGAGCACTTCCACACCTGGAGGCCATAGCACCATGGCACAGCCAGGAGCTGGAAGCGTGAAGGATCCCAGCAGTTGTGGAATATTACTCACACCTCCCACCTCTCCAGAGCAGACTGTGATAGGTAAGGAGGCTGCCTGTCCCACAAAACGTAGTGTTCACTGGGGTGTCATATCCAAAACAAGCAACACCCCAGCTGGGTAAATGAAGTAATAGACTTAGATAAAAATCATGAACCTGGGCCCTTCTGCATGCAAAGCAAATGGTGTGTCAGGAGTGTCATTTGGTTGGGATTGGGAAGAGGGCGATTGCATTCATTTTTGCTGGTCCATCTCCCTCCAGGCTTCACTGTTTAGCTGAAACTAGCATGAAGTGCTGTAGATCATGTATGCATTGCACAAACTTGGTGATAATGTTTTCTGTAATCCACTAAGTGCTGTGCAGGTATTTATTCATCCACGTGCAAGGTTTCTGAATTACTTATAGTTTGGTCAACTGCTCCAGCAACAGTTAATTGCGGCTCTTAAAACTGTGGGTTCTGGTGAGTTATACCACTGAGCTCCTTTGGTGGTTGGTTAGAAATTAATCTGACCACCAAGGGTGTAGTGGGATTTGTTAAGCTTAGAAGACATTCGCCACTTAATTCAATCTAGATGGCTTGTGTCCTTGCCAAAACCTGAGATTTCCGAGGCGGTGTCTGTTGCAAGGTTGGGAAGGGTGAAGTTGCAATTCTGCCAGCCCTTGGAAAATGAAGGGAAGGATCTGGTGTCTGGTTGAAGCTCAGTGGGTGACCCCGAAATTTTGTGAGATTAACTTTTGCCACCTGGCTGTTGAGGAGAAAAATTAGTTTTTGGCAAACTGGCAACCGTATATGTTGAATCTTCTTATTTTAAAACGGCAATCAAATACATTCTAGGACAGCTGAAATTAAGAAGGGCTCATGGCCTGAACTGGTAGAATCAAATTATGTTCAGTCTGATCAGAAGAGGTTGCTGTGGCAAGATATAAATGCTTAGAGGAGGGCACGCCAACTGCTGGGTGAGTGTGGCAGTCCATGAATGCAAAAGACCAGGACTGTGAAAATCCCAGCAATGTGATCCTGGCACCCATTTCTTTAATCTTGTGCCAGCCAATGTCTAAAATTGTGTCGCTGGTATCCAGGAATCTGAAACATGGGTTTTTTCCTCTTACAAAAGATTGTGTCACGGTAGGGTCATTCAGAGAGATTGCCACGGCTCAGATTTGTGCATTTCAGCCATTCAATTGGTATTGTGGATTTGTGTGATTGGAGTAGCCCCTTGTGAGGAGATGTTTGCTCACAGTGTAGTAAGAACTGAGTTAGAGCAGGATGCAACTTCCCAGCTTGGCTTGCAGACATCTGAAGCCACAAGAAACCAAGCCTTAAAGAATACAGGAGCCAATTCTGAAGTCCGGTTCAGCCCTGGCAGACACGGCTATCAACAAGTTGATTTTTTTTATCCCTCCTCTACTCGGCTGCAGTGTTGCTTTGGCTGCTTTGGCTGCATTCAGTGTTTTATTCATAAGGCATTTTTTTTTCTGGCCATGCCAGACATAAGAACAAGGAGTTCTGTAAACATGTTTGACCTTGTTGAGGATTTGTGCTATTACGTCCTTTCCCAGTTCAGCGCCTGTGATATGCAGTTAGGAAGCTAAACAAACTTGAAGCTCCCTCTGCTGTTCTCATTGTGATTGAGAGAAGCTGCCGCTGTGCTTTTCATAACTACGTTTTTTTAAAAAAGTGCTGTAATTTTTTAAACTACGTTTTAAAAAAAAAATGCTGTAATGCTCTGGCTAAAGTCAGAGGTGAGGAGGGGGAAAAGGGAGAATCTGCATCTGTAAACAACGTCAGGGTCATGCTCTGGAGTCGAAATGTGCTCTTATGTGGCACGTGGATAGAGAGATTTCCCCCCCCCTCCCTTTCACATCACTAGAATAAGGTGACATCCAGTGATTTGCAGGAGATTCAGGATGGGGGGAAAGAAAGAAAGTGCTGCTTCACATAGAACACTGTTAATCTATTAAACTCACCGCCACAGGGCATAGGAATGTCCACCAGCTTAGGTAGTTTTAAAAGGAGATTGGTTGTACATGAAGGACAAGTGCCTCAGTGGCTACTAGCGATTCAGTACATATGAAGAGTCCCGCTGAATCAAGCCAAAGGCCCCATCTGGTCCAGCTTCCTGTATCTCACAGTGGCCCACCAGATGCCTCAGGGGGCACACAAGACACCAAACCCCATTTGCAGAGGAAATAAGAGTGGGTGAAGGGAATACAATTCTCTCCTGCTTGTGGGCTTCCGAGAGGCATCTGGTGGGCCAGTGCACAAAACAGGATGCTGGACTAAGTGCTGCTTACACCTGATCAAAAAGTGGGCTTCTTCTATTCTTATCAGATACATGGCTTAATGGTACAGATATGGGTTACGCTCCGCAGTTTCCTAGTTTAATTTGAGGTTTTGTTCTGTGCAGTGCATATGGGACATCTGTTTATGATCAGCTGTTCGGTTTAAGTGGATATGCACCTTGAACTTCAGTTATGTTACTGGCCTGTCAGTATTGTATATTCTAAAAAGTTATGAATAAATGCTGTATTGGAAACAAAGCAAGGGAACATGACCCTTTCTCTTGCTTAGCTCTCAGCCATACATAAATTTTTAGCAATGGCTTGCGTGTTACAGAACTGGCCTCATTCAGGCATAGCGTCAAACCCTGATTTGGAGTTACGTGAGAGAGACTTGGGATGTCTCTACTCCCCTCATGTCCTTCCTGACTTTTTCTTTTTCATCAAACCATAGTTTGCTATACCTTCCAAATCAGGAAAACCATGATATGTCTTCAAGCCAGAACTGGAAACCGCAATCAAGTTTGTACTTTCTAATTCTGATCTACCTGGTTTGGATGCAAGCAACACACTGTGGTTTGGCATGAAAAGTGGAGCAGGGAATTGGAGTAGGCTCAATCAACTGTGTCATGCCAGATCAGTGGTTTGGGTTGCAACTGAGCTGAACTACAGAAAGTTCTAACTTAAAGTTATTTAGTTTTAAATCATTTCATTATAAAGTTGATGAGAAAATAAAATGAATTCTTGGCCAGGGCCACTGTCCGTGTGGAGTTTACACATTTTCCGCATGCCTGCAAGAGTTTTCTCTGGTCCAGAAAGCTCTCATTAAATAAATGTTTAATATTAGAAGTGTTTTGGGTCTTTATTTACAAGTTTGGTGATATTTTTATGAAATATGCTGTAGGAACCTAACTTGTTTACATATATCAGTTATCCAGTAGTAAAGTTGGTTTAGTTATAACTCATTTTACTGAACGTTCTAGTTTCCAAGAACCTTGGAAACTTTGGGCACCAAGATGCAGGTCTCTTGTTGTCTGGTGCGCTCCCTGGGGCTTTTGGTGGGCCACTGTGAGATATAGGAAGCTGGACTAGATGGGCCTATGTCCTGATCCAGCAGGGCTGTTCTTATGTTCTTAACCTATCCACGACTAAGTGAGGGCTTGCTGTATAGTTTTGATGATGTAGATCAGCTTATAATAAGTGTTAAGTGTAAGAAATACCCAAGATATACAGTCGTTCCTGAATTGCAGTATCGGAGTGGGAGAAACTAACCCTAGCTGCAAATGAATACTGCTTGTATTTTATTTCAGTAACTCCTTAAATGTGTCTGTTGAGTTGTTTTTTTTCTTGTAATGGATGAGTGGATGTACTATTGAGTTGGTTCTCCTTGAAATCTGCCTTCTTTGAAGAGATGTAATTCTAACATCAAGACTGATGCCTGATCCCAAAGCTCCAGAGAACATCTTGTCACTGAAAGGGTTCTTCAGCCTGTTACTCTTTTATCTTATAGGTGACAGTGGTGGGATTTCAAGCATGGTCAGTCATCCAGCAGCACCGGACGGGATGGTCACAGCTCAGAGTCCAAAGAAGTCAGTGAAGGTCCCTCCCAAATTCCAGAATCGCATGGTTCACAGAGTTTGGAAGGAGTGCATCCTCAACAGGCCGCAGTCCAAGTAAGAGTCTAGCTTTGTCTGTTTCCTGTGTTACAAACTGAACAGGCATCCCCCGTAACAGTGATCTCTATATCTGCGGTTTTCAAACTCTCCGGGAGTTTGAAACCTGCAGTATTTGCAGGGGGGGAGGAGGCCGCAGGGGAAGGGGGAAGGCAGGGGTCTGCAGGGACTGGGGTGCACCCTCCAGTCCCTGCAGCAGCAGTCCCTGTGTGCGGTGAGCCCTATGCGAGCGCCTGCGGGGCGCCCCAGGTCAGGGAAAGGGGGGCAGTCGCGCTCCACTTCCGCTTTTGCGGAGGCAGAGCAGATAGCTACACTCTCCCTGACCTGGGGTGCCCTGCAGGCGCTCGCGCAGGGTTCCCTGCACACAGGGACGGCTGCTGCAGGGACTGGAGGGTGCACCCCAATCCCTGCAGCCCCATCAGAAGGGAAAGCAGAGTGATCGTGCTCTGCTTCCGGTTTTGCAGAGTGGGGCGCAATCGCTCAGCTTTCACTTTTCCTGACCTGGGGAGCCCTGCCGAAGGTTGTGCAGGGCTCCCCGCACCCCCGGGAGGCTGCAGGAGGCTTGCATCGAGGCTTGCTGCAGGAGGCTGCATCGCGCCGCTGCCTTCCCCCTGTCTTCTGGCTTCCCCTACCCCTTAAGGGGGCAGAGGCCAGGACCCACAGGCTGGGGCGTCGCGACGCCCCAGTTTGAATACCACTGTCTTATATCATAGACAGTGTCTGTATTTTAATATTTCTCATAGGGGAAGGCAGAAGGTTGAAGGTTAGTGGCTGTTTCAGTCATGGGCTTGATTTGAAAATCAAGATCCGCTTCTTAGTTGTGCAGGTTGACTTCAGTAGATATATTGTAAGCACTGAGGTTTATGTAGGAGCCACATTTGAGAGACACGCTCAGTACACTTGATGCTTAGAGATGCATAGAAATACCTGTGCATCTGTCCAGCCAGCTGCTTCTCTGAGCTTTCAGAAGTTTAGGAACTTCAAGGTCTGCGCTCTTCTTTGAAAGAAAAGTCATCCTATGGGAAAGATTGGACAAAGTCTAGAGTGTTGCATGGCTTGGATAAAAAAAATGGAGAAAACCTTTTTTTATCTTTGCATCATTTGCTTGGCAGTTCAGTGAAGTGGTTCACCTACACTGAGCATGCAGATTTCAAAAGGAAAGTGGAAACTTGGGAAGGCTAGATTCAGCCTTGGTTGGTCACATCTGATGCTTTCAAATAGGAGAACGTTTTTGTTATATAGTGACTTAGGAATACATTAAATGCCAAAATATAACCCATTGGGAATGTGAAATTCAGTCCAGCATCATTGTCCCCTGCCCCCCAAAAACAAATCTGGACTGCAGAGGTAAAAGAGAACATGTCTCCTAGAATAGTGGTGGCCAAACGTGTTTTAACCCATTTCTGCCCATCCCACTGGAGTACACATTTGGTCCCTGTTGCATATACACACCAGAAATAGCTTAATGGAAGAGCCATATACAATTAGCTTCAGATGTTTGAGACCCACACTATTTAAGAAGCATTTAAATTCTTGACTATATTTACTCGCAATGAATGTTAAACTTGTGTTTTAATCCAGCGGATTCTTAGTTTATACCTGATGTATAAATTATAAGGCCTGAAAATTTCTTTACTGTTTATTTTAGATAAACAGTAGCAGAAAGGAGCTCAGCCAACATATTCCTGAAAGTCACACATTATCTGTCAAAGACTACATGTGGCTCAATGGCCACAATCTGGTCACCTCTGTACTAGAACATTTAAGTGACTCCTGAATCTTTCAGGCACCTCCAGATTGTCTGACTTCATCATACCCTATCACATCATTGTCTGGGGCAGGGAACCTCCTCCTCCAAAGCTGATTTGGAATATTCAGTTCTTGGCTTGAGAACCAGTGATCAATGCACACTTCTCCTTTCTCTCTCTCTCCTTTTTTAAGATCTATGATTGTGAAATAAGGCTTGAGTCGATGCTGATGCTGTTGCATATTTTTATTCCTACCAGGCGGAGTCAAATAACTGCTGCAAATGTGGAAGAAGAAGCCCCCAACAATGGTGCTTCTTGGGATTTTGTTGATCCAGTCCAAAGAGTCTGCTGTTCCTGCTCTAGGTAGGTACAAAAGAGAATAATTTAGGCATGGTAAGCGTATTGTGGGTGGCACAGAGTTCCAAATTCCCTTGTTAACAGTCTTGCGTAGCTTGTGCATAACCAAGTTCATAGATCTTCTTCAAGCAGTCAGATACGTCTGCAGCTCAAGCTGGCGGCTTCTTTAGCCCCATTATGCTTTGCAGCCAGCCCCCTTGGTATAAAACACCCTGCTTTTCTCTTTTCAGGCACAAGCTTCTCAAGCAGCGCTGTGCGGTGGGTTCTAGCCGGCCACCAACGATATCCCAACCAGGGTTTGGTGTAGGATCCTCATCCTCTTCCTCCTTGCCACCTCCTGCCTCGAAGCACAAAATGACAGAGAGGCAAGAGAAGTCGGAAAAACTCCAGAAGAGATCACTGCTACCATTTCACCATCGTCCCTCCATCGCTGAAGAGCTGTGTATGGAACAGGATCCATCAGGGCAGACACTGGCGTTGGCAGGAATGGAGCCGTCCTTGGAAACCCCAAGCAGTAGGAAATATGAGAAGCAGCTCCCCCTGCCACCAAGGCACCCAAGCAAGCAAGCAAATTTGAATCCTATGGATTCCCCCCATTCCCCCACCTCCCCTTTGCCTCCTACACTTAGTCCCCAGCCAAGAGGACAGGAAGCTGACAATCTGGACCCGCCCTCCGTTCCTGTGAATCCAGCCCTCTACAGCAACGGGTTAGAGCTCCAGCCAATGGCCAGCTCGGAGGACAGGACGGTTCTGGTAGGTCAGAGGCTGCCTCTCATGGCTGAAGTCAGCGAGACCACGCTATACTGTGGGGTCATCCACAACCAAGACTCATCAAATAAATGGCAGGGATACATGCTTCCTTCAAACGAGGATCCTGAGTTCAGGCCACCAGAACTCCAGTGTGAGCGATACGACACCAGGATGGATGTTGCCTCAGAAAGCACTGCACTGAAAAGGTAAGAACACCTCGCAAACCTTCTTGCCCATTTTGCCGTTTAAAATTGTTTCGGATGTCACTGGGGACAAAAGAGGGTTTTTCGAATGACCTGGAACATGCTAACAAGTTGCACTTATGCTTAACAATATGTGATATCATTAGAGAATTAGCTTATGTGTTTGTAAGGAAAACAAACTCTAGAATTGCATGTCAAATGTTTCTATACTCATAAGCTTTTGCATAGCCCTTTCTGAGTTTGCAACCTGCTCCTTTTTTAATATCTTGGTCTAGTCCCCTGTAAGGTATTATTCTCCCCATATTGCAGAGGAGGACAACTGAGGCTACAGATTCTGTATCTGAATCAGAATGAGGTTTGCACAAGTGCCTTTTGAAATTGCCTTGTTCTGTGTCTCTGCAGCAGCAATTTTCAACCTTTTTCATCTCATTGCACACTGAGGAGGCACTACAATTGTCAAGGCACACCATCAGTTTTTTTTTTTTAACAGTTGGTAATCCACACTGCACTGCCAGTGAGGGTCTCACATCCCTCATTGGCCCCTACTAATATATGACCCTCCCCCAAACTCTGTGGCATGCCTGCAGACTGTTGATGGCGCACCAGTGACCATGGCACAGTGTTTGAAAATTGCTGCTCTAGAGATTAGGTAATGGCATGTTTGGGGCGGGAAAGGAGATCTAGAACCCCACTGGATCAGACCAAAGCCCATCTAGTCCTCCTTCCTATTCCCCACAGGGAGCACACAAGACAACAAGATCTCTGCTTCCCTGTGCCACTCCATTACATCTGGCATTCTTAGGCAGCCTGCTGCTAAAATCAGGAGGTTGTGCATATCCCTCATGGCTTGTAACCTGTGATGAACCTTTCCTCCATAAATCTGTCCAATTCCCTTTTAAAGGCATCCAGGCCAGATGCCATCACCCCATCCTGTGACAAGGAGTTCTACAGACTAACTACAGTAGCTGGCTGCATGAGCATTTGGGTCTTGTGTTGACATTCATGAAACTGAATAAACGTATGCCGTGAAAATTGCTATATGCAGGGCTATTTTGTGATCTGTGCAAAACTGTAGTACTGTAAACAGTAGTTTTATTTATATGTTACAGCAATGTGTCCATTAAGGCCATGTTGTGCTTTATTATTTAGGGGGATGAGTCAGGAATGGACAGATTGTGTATAATTTTTTTAAAAAATAAGACCCGTAACAGGTGTGTTTTGTGGTCAATTCGCAAACTTTTAGTTAATGCAACTTCCTCTTGTGTGGAAGAGCTTATATGTGCTTGTGGAGCAGTATAATTTCCATGAACGAGTAAAATCTTAGAAGAGCTTCCCCACAGTTGCTCAAGACCAAATACTACAATATGTGTTGCTTTTAAAAGAACATTTGCTTTTAAAAATAGGCAGTGTATTTATATAGCCACGGGAAACACTTGAGATTATTTTAGCATGGGGGGGGGGAGGCCAAGCCAAGTTCCTCTTCTCATTTGTAAATATTTGGGAGGGTGTGCTCAATAAAGGGAAGAGTGATTTCTAAGCCATGAGAGTGAACATGTTTCTATGGGGCCGACTGTGGGTCACGCAGCAGTTGTGTAGTGTTAGCTTTTCCAGATTTCTAGTTTCAGTTCCTTTGTGCGGGAAGCCTCAAGCAGGCATTTCGCTTTGACTGTTGCTGAAATGCCTGCATCTGCACATTGTCCAACCCAGGCTGCAATCCTGTGCGTGCTTTCTTGGGAGTAAGCCCCAATGAGCACAAGTAGGCATGCCTAGGATTGCCCTGCTAATCTCATTTTGTCACAAATCAGAGTGGCTGTCTGGAATTGATTGTGTAAAATAGCTCTAGGCCACCTTGCAGTCCTGTCAAAGGTGACTTGGAAGGTATCATAACACAACTTGAAGCTCCCAGTCAGAGCAAACCAGTAATTGAAATGGGGGCAACAGACAGAAACTCATCAGACAACCAGCAAAGCCCAAAGAGCTCAAGAGAGAGCTAACTGAAACAGGGAAGTCATGAAAACATTGGGCAATACAAATCACAGGTGTGCATGTGCAGTGGGATGGGAGAGAAGACTCCTAGCTCAGTAATGTCACATCACACTTTGTAATTAGGTGTCACTGGGGGAAATGGGAGGCAGGCTTCATGGGCTTTAAGTGAGCATCTCATGTAGTGACTAGGTCTGATCTAAGATGCTAGAGCAGACAAGATGTCTCCCGCAGACAAGGCTGGGGAGCTGTATTCTCAAACTGTATCAGAAGAAGAGGAGTTTGCTGGCATTTCTTGGTGTCTGCCATTCAGGTACCTCCCTTGAATTCTGCTCTTACAGAGAGAAGAGAGGCTTCTTGACTTTTGTGCTCTAGCAAAGCCCTGTAGATCTCAGGCCAAAGGGAATGGGTTGTAAGCCTGGGATTAGAGATGATTATGTGGATTCTGAAGAAAAGGCTGTTGCTTTAAATTGGGTGCCCCTGAGGATAAGAAGTGATTACGTGAGGATGCGACAAATACTTTATTGGCAGCTCTTGAAAGTAAACACAGTGAATCCGCTCCTCGCTTCCCGGTTGAGTAGGTTCTCTGAGCCTCAGGAGTGGTGGCTGCTTGATTTAAGGGCCGGAGAGCAGAGTGTGCCATGTTGAAAGAGAACCGGTTATGGTTAGAGAGCTATTTCCACAGCACCAGGCCCAGAAAGTGAACAGACTTTTCTGTAGTCGTGGCCATGAGCAGAGAGTCTTATCTGAAGGAAGCGTCTAGATTCAAGGAGATAAATCATTATGAATGTTGAAGTCCACAGTGCGAAAAGTGGATCAGAAGTGAGCTAAGATCCAAGCTAGGTGCTTCACTTTCCATGGATATATTCACTGATGTGGTGAGTAAGGTGGATCATTACCATGGGTTGCTTTCTCTCAGCCTCAGTCCTTCCCTCTGCAATATGAGCGTAATAATAATTTCATTGCAGTGCGTTGAATGCTCAGAAAGTCCTACACCAATGGTGATCCTGGTGGTTTATTTCATTGCCAGTCCTTGCAGATCCCTGGGGCTGTGCCTGTTACTGAATGCTAATCTGGTATCCTGGTACTGGTCTGATAACTTTAATTCCGAATGGTTCCTAACTGAGTCATGGCGTCATGCAACAAATTCAGCTCCTTAACCACTTGCCTAGGGGAAGGCGGTGTAGAAATCACTCAAATAAAGTTTTGAGAACTACAGAGAAGTAATTATGTGTGCTTCTTGGTGTTGTTGGGTGGGAAAGAGTGTCCCATGCTCTTATCCCAAGCCCCCGCCCCCTGCCAATTTTAGTCAAGACTTGACTTGCAGTAGCCTTCTAAAAACAGTTGCCTAAGGAGTTGGGGCTCATTTGTACCCAATGAAAAGCAAGCACAATTTGCTCAGTGGTTTTATTTTTTCCCCGAGTTTTGGTAGCATAGTAAGTTGGTCAAGTCTGTGTTACCGAAACTTGGGAGTGGATTCTGCAGTGTAAAGTGGATTCTGCAGACATTGTTAGAGTAGGCACTTTGGTCTGGCAACCCAGTGCTACACCCAGGACCATTAGACATGTGGAGTAAGGCCTTGTTCATTTTGGGATGTTCCCAGATCACAGAAATGCATATCTTCTTTCCCCCTCTCCATCACAAACATACCTGAAAATCTCCAGCACAGTGAGTGGTCAGTGACGCCTTCTGGCGTAGAACATAGAACTGCATGCATAGAACAGAGTAAGATGCAATGAGTCCTAGGTCCATTCCAGAAAGCAGTTCTGCCCCAATTGGACCCTGAGGTTGCAGTCTCTAAATTCTGCTTGGGCTGCAACTCTAACCCATCTCTGACTGTATCCTCATCCATTGAAGGGGCAAATTGAACTGTAAGTCTCCCCCCCCCCCTTGTGTGTGAGACTCTCTTCTGTATACACGAAGCTGCAAAATTAGGGTGTGTGAATTGCGAGCACATTTATCTCAGTGATGCATCTCCATGTCCTAAAGTGAACTCATCACCCAGGACCAAACAGTGACAGAGTGGGCCTTCAGACATTAGCTTGCCGCATGGGAACAAGGCGCTCCTGTTTCTGTGTTAACATCTTGGCTGAAGTATAGACCTCATTTGCCCCTAAATGGGAAAGACTTATGAGGGCAACGCTCCCAATGTGATATTCTTGCACAGGAAAAGGAAGTGCAGGGAGCTTGTACATTCTGTTCCTGTGCAGCAAGATAACATCCAAAGTCGACTTTGAAAACGGAGGCTTGAATGTTATTAACCTGCCCTTCTGTTTTTACAAATTCCGAAGGCAGTCAGTAAAATCTGGTACAAATGTACAGGTTGAGTCTCATTATTCTCGTGGGTTCTGTTCCCAGAACTCACATGAATGGCAAAAATCGCACTATAGCAAATCAATTTTTTTTAAAAGTCTCTTTGCTCTGGTGATTTAAAAACAGCCTTGCTGACCTTTGTGATGCTAAGATAGAGTCATTCAGACGACAATCCAACAATCAGTCTCTCTCCAGGTGCTTAGAAAGGATTGTATTTCTTTCACTTGTTCAGGAGGGGGTCATTTGGAGAGAGAATGATTGATGGATTGTTAGCTGGCTGCCCCCTCTCTTACTCTTGTAAAGGACTGTTTTCCTTTAATTTAAAGGGCCCTTCTCATCATGTTGAGATAAAAATCTACAACAGTAAGAAAAGCATTTTAAAGGGGTGCATTTTCCCCCTTCTCCAGGGATCAGCACATTCCTTCTCATTTGCAGTGGCCATTTGTGTTGAGTCAAATCCGTGTATAAAAAAATCTGTATAACAAAGTTGGATCTGTATGTATGTTTAAGGGTTATGACCAACTTTTCTCCAGCATTCGCTATTGGGAAAGCTAAAAGAAACTGAAAAACTACACAACCCAACATACATTTTGGTGCCATAAAAATTAGACTTATTCTTGGATATATTTGGAACACTGATTCAAAAAATGGCATTAGTTTTGCCCTAACAGCTCTAGTTTTGGGGATATGTTATAGCCACCTTATGTGCTGATTCAGTCAGTAATCTAGAGCTGATACAGCCAAACGGATACCATGTTTGGAATCAGTGCCCCAGATACATCCAAAAATAGGTCTAATGTCTGAGGCAGCAGAACGAATTTTGTTGTTGTTGTTGGGCAGTATTATCAGTTCATCATCATCATCAACATTTTTTCATCAGTGTGTATGGGATATTAAATAGAATGAGAGGATAGGTCTCTCTCTGGTAGATGCAAGGGAACACAACAAAGGAAGGGGAGAGAAACGGGCAGAGAGGAATATGCCGTGTCTGTACTGTACCTGGTTAAGCTTTGTTACAGCAGGGCAAGGGCTAAGGCGTTGTGCTAAAGGTTTTGTGGAAAAGACGGCTTTTAGGAAGGGATTTGAAAGAAGAGAGGAGGTGTTGGGCTGGGCATAAGGGGGAGCATGGCAGAAAAGACAGGAGCTGTTTCAGAGAGCAGGAGACCTTTGGGTGGTTGAGGGTCATGGAACTGCAGGAGCAAATAAGGAGATTTTGCTTATCTGTAATGAGCTGGTAAGTGGCTGACCCAGAATTTGAGCGTACAGATCAGCCCGAAAGTGTTTAGTAGGCAGTTGGGCATGTTCTAGTAGGAAAAACACTTTATTCTTCTAGCTATCTGAGATCCAGGGAGGGGATTATACTGGCAGGTTTCATGTGGGGGGGGGGGATATATCAATCTTCTGTAGTGTTGTTACTAATTTTTTCCCCGTTTCCTTTCCCCAGGCTCTTAGCACAACCTAATAAGCGGTTTAAAATCTTGGAAGAAACCCCCCCAGTGCCAGCGATGAATTATCTCGACCCCTTGTCTCTAATGCAGCAGCCTGGGGAGTGTTTGGGAGATGTGAGCGACCCCTACACCTTTCAGGACGGTGACATCAAATACAGCTTCACTGGCACTAAAAAATGCAAACTTGGGACCGAGAGGGATTCTTTGAAGAAGAATAAGGTACCTTGTCAGACTAAAGATGAGATCGCTTTAGAAAGTGTTGCGTTTTGCTCTCCCCTCTGCTTGAAAAATCTTTCTTGGAGAGGCTTATCTCTGTAAAGGCTGCCCCTTGACTAAAGAACCCTGATTTGATCAGCTGCATCATTAATTGAGTATGGGTGCGAGCTGAAACCAGTGTTGATCCACAGTGTATTTTTCAGGCATCTTAATTGATTTTCTTCTTTATGGGAAGGAGGAAAAAGGCCACCCCCCCCCCCCGTTTTTGAGTGCAGCTCTACAATAAGCAGAGTGGGGGACTTGTATGACATGTAGACGTGTTTGCTTATCTATCTATCTATATATAGATATAAACTTCCTCCCGAAATACTAATTTGGCTTTTGGTTGTGCCTTTATCAACTTCAGTTGATTTGTCTGCTGCAGCTGTGTCTGAAGAAGCTGGGTCTAGCTTCAGTGGCCTATGCTTCTGGTCATGTCTAGCCTTGACTACAATAATATGATCTACGTGGGGGCTAACTTGAAAATGATTGAGCACCTTCAGTGGGCAAAAAATGCTGTTTCCCAGGCTGCTAACCGTTGAGCATAACACGCCAGTGTGGTGTTGCGGCCCACAGATGTTCTGTTCCACAGGTGTACACATTGGGTGCCTGTTGCATATATGCAACATCGGGCAGAAATGGCTTAGATGCAGTACCCAGACCCATATATACCTGTCTGAAGATCACCATCTCGGCTTCTGCTCCCTGGCCCTCCACTCATACAAGTGTGGTTGGACGAGACTAGAAATGGAGGCTTTTTTTGCTATGGTGCCATCACTTCTTGCAAGGGGAGAGCCATGCAACCCGCCCCACACATACATAAAGTGGCTGCATTCAAACAGGCCTTAAATGTTTTTTAGCTTGATCTTTAATGCCACTCTGGGAACTTTAAAAAAATTCCTTCTGTTTTATGTTTTGTCTCTTACTGCTGAGGTTTTAATACATCTGTTTTTGTGTATGTGTTTTTTTTTGTTTTTTTTCTAATGATTGATTGTATGATTTTCCTACTGTATGGTGTAGAATGTTCTAGAAACCTATCTAAATACGGGGGGGGGGGGGGCTTATCTGCAGATCCCGTGTCCATGGTTTCATTTATCCACAGATTGGGTCTGTGCCCTGATAATGGCACCATTATCCATAATGATAACCAATACAAAGTAGATGTGGAACAGAAAAGCAAGCTCCTTCATTTTTTTTTCTGTCCTCCTCTTCTTCCCTCTTTGTACAAATAGTGGCTAATTAAGTTATCTGTGTTCGTTTGCAGTCTGAAGATGGAACCGTAACAAAGGAGATTTCCGCAGCAGGTCATTCCACCACTCTGCCCGATGGGAAAGATGCAATGTCCATTTTCAGTTCTGCTCCCAAAACAGGTACAGGATGGTGTGGAAAGGGCTTTCAGTTTAAAACTAATCAAGAACCTTTCAGGAGGATTATTTTTTATCACAAATGTTAACATGTATAGATTAATGAAAATAAAACATAAGGAATTGCATCCGAATGTGTTGATTTTTATTTCTCTGTTCGTTTGTAGCTGAGGCTCCATTTGGATAATTTTAAAGAGTAAACTGAAGCATAAAAATTGCAGAAACTGTTTTCTGATTTTTTTATTTATTTTGCTGCTCCTCTTCTTGGTGAAAAGAGCACAAACCCTATTTGTTAAAGTCCTTGGTGTTTTGGTTTTTGCAGACACCCGGCAGGATAATGCCGCCGGCCGAGCTGGTTCCGGTAGCCTCACGCAAGTAACAGACTTGGCACCATCACTACATGATTTAGACAACCTCTTTGACAATTCGGATGAAGATGAACCCGGAGTAAGTAATGTGATGAGTTCAGCTCAGCCCTGTAAACCAAAGCACTGTTCTGCTCTGGGCGTACTGTCTATCTTGGGAAAAAGGGTTTGGGAGGCTCCTAGGCTTCATTTCCATTTCCAGAGCATTTCCTCTGCTTAATCTCCATGTGTGGAGGAATGTGAGGAACAGTCGAGGGCAGTGGTCCCCAAACATTTTTGCTGTGTGCTGCCCTTACCGCTTCTGATGCGGAGCTCCAAACCTGGAAGTTACGGCGATGACCTGATGACATCATCACCCAGCCACCATTACTTCATGGTTCAAGACTGTGGAGCGGCAGAAAAAACTGACAGTAAGCAGCTCAGGGTGGGCAGGTGAATCCTTCAAGCACTGAAAAAGGTGCTCATGGAGTTCTGCCCACTGAACAGACAAAAGACCTGAAAAAGATGCTCATGGAGTTCTGCCCACTGAACAGACAAAAGACCTGAAAAAGGTGCTCATGGAGCTCTGCGCACTGAACAGACAAAAGAAAATATTTCTTTACTCAGTGTGTGGTTGGTCTGTGGAACTCCTTGCCACAGGATGTGGTGATGGCGTCTGGCCTGGATGCCTTTAAAAGGGGATTGGATAAGTTTCTGGAGGAAAAATCCATTATGGGTGTATCTGCAACTTCCTGATTATAGAAATGGGCTATGTCAGAATGCCAGATGCAAGGGAGGGCACCAGAATGAGGTCTCTTGTTATCTGGTGTGCTCCCTGGGGCATTTGGTGGGCCGCTGTGAGATACAGGAAGCTGGACTAGATGGGCCTATGGCCTGATCCAGTGGGGCTGTTCTTATGTTCTTAACCAAGCCTCCTGCTGCCATTTTTCAGTCGCTCTGTGGTCTTTGTGTTTCGGCTGGTCTAGGGAATGTCATGTCACTTCCATTGCCTATACCCCAAATGAAATGTCTAGAGAATGAATAGTCTGACTAATGCAGCAAATGTGTAGGGGGCAAGACCTAAACTTGGTGCTATTCCTACCAAATTTGCCTGTGATACTCAAATGTGTTGGTATTTTACATGTCACCTTACCCCTGCTCATCATGGTGTATACCTGTGCATTTTAAAAATTTAAAATGCAAATACCTGTGCATTTTGAAAATTTAATGAACAATTGTGGAAAGCAATTTAAACAAGAAAACAAATTGACAGCTTGGGCTAAGATGTTTCATTGGCTCCATCTCCTGGTTGGTCTCTCTCAAATTGCTATGGCAGCATTCGAGGAGCAAGACCTAGATGTCAAAAAGTCTCTGCTGCTTTGCTATTCTCCAAGTTGCCCAGGACCTGCTATGGGTTGCTTTTTGCAAGGGGTGGGGAGAAGCCAGGCCTGATGTTTCTTCTGTAGTCCTCAAAATGGCCATCAGGTGGACAGATGCCAATTGCTCAAAGGGAGTTCCATTCACTCCCTCTCCTGATTGGTTGGTTGTTGGCAACCTTCAGTCTCGAAAGACTATGGTATAAACCTACAGCACCCAGTATTCCCAGGCGGTCTCCCATCCAAGTACTAACCAGGCCTGACCCTGCTTAGCTTCCAAGATCAGACAAGATCGGGAGATAGTGTTCAGTATAGGGAGATGGTTGGCAACCTTCAGTCTCGAAAGACTATGGTATAAGCCAGGGGTGTCCAAAGTTTTTGGCAGGAGGGCCACATCATCTCTCTGACACTGTGTTGGGGGCCGGGGAAATAAAGAATTAATTTACGTTTAAAATTTGAATAAATTTACATAAGTTTACGTAAATGAATATATTAAAGATGAACTTATATGAATGAATGAAGGTCTTGCAATAGCTCAATGCCTATAAGAGGCCTTGCAAAAAGCAAGGCTGGCCTTTCCTTAGCTACCGCTGCTGCATCACAGATGTGAAAGAGCAAGCAGTGGAGGGAGCTCTCATCCCACAGTTCACACGAGAGGTCAAACAGTCTCCCTCACGCTGAGAAAAGTTGCGTTGGGCCAGTGCGGGCTTCAACAAATCTCCGGAGGGCCAGAGGCTCATTGAAGACTGGAGGCTCCCTGAGGGCCGCATTGAGAGGCCTTGAGGGCCGCAAGTGGCCCCCGGGCCGGGGTTTGGGCACCCCTGGTATAAGCCTACAGCACCCGGTATTCCCAGGCGGTATCCCATCTAGGTACTAACCTGATTGGTCTTTCTCATTTTACCTTGGCAACAGCCCTCCCTGCTGCAATCACCTGCCCTGTGCTGCTCCTCCTTTTATCAGGAGAGGGATGTGACCCCCCCTCCTCCTTCCATTTACTAAACAAACAAAATCTAACAATTCTTGAGTACAAAAGAAAAGCTTATTGCTTTTGCAGAAAGGGAAAAAAAAAAACATCCTGGTAGTTGTGGTTAAATTTTGTTTGCATATATGTTAGTTTTTACATAGGTTTAAAAACATACTTGTACTATCTATTAATATAGCCAACCTTTAATATTAATTAAATATTAATATAATGTTGATATTAATATTAATATGATTTAAGAGATTAAAAAGCATCATTTGCTTTAATGAGTCACTAAAAAAATTCCTCTCTCTAGGCTGTATCACCTGCCTTGCGGTCATCAAAAATGCCTGCCGTGGGGACTGAAGAACGCCCCCTGGGTAAGGATGGGAGAACAGCAGTACCTTTTCCGCCAAGTAAGTAGCCATGCATGACCAAAGCATTGTGCCCAGATGAAATCAGCACTGTGATGTCTCTTCTCTTGTAGGACTGTCTAAAACCACAACGGTTGACTTCTCTGAAAATTAGAAGTTGATAATGTAATCAATTTTTTACAAGGCCATTTCTTTTATTTTTTAAAGTTCTTGATGTGAACATGAGCAAACTGGGCTAATTTTCTTGCAGTTTTCCTGATTAAAGACTCAGAAGAATTCTTGCAGGCTTCCCAAAGGCACTTGTTTGGTCACTGAAAAATCAGTGACTGTGTACTATCAAAGGGTTGTCTTTATGTTCTTCATTCTCCTTTTTAATAGAAGCTATTTCTATGTCCATGGTATAGCCTTCCTGTATCTTTTCTCTGCCACTGTAGCTGTATCTGACAGTATACTGTATATGACAGTAGCTGTATCTTTTCTCTGCCACTGCCCGCATAAACCAGTTACCAGCTGGCTTGTTGAGGCACCATATTCCTCCCCGGATGCAATTGTACAGGGAGAAGGAATTATTTTCAATTTGAGCTGTCTTCTTTTTTCGGAGTTACCCGTTTTAAAGCGGAGATGGGATTGACTACATCTAGTACAAGCCAGTGGTTTCCAATTGAAACTGTATTCTATGTCTTCATTAAACCGATAACAAAGGGAGGAATTAAGCTAGTCAGAGTCCAAGCTACTTTTTCTTAGCATGCCTTAATAAGCTGAAGTCAAAAGGCATTTGATATGTTCACAGGTTTTGTATCCTATGTGTCAATTTCAGTGATGGGTTCTCTCCCCCCTCACCATGGCAGAAACCATAGAGCAGCCATTTTTAACCACTGTGCCATGGTACACTGGTGTGCCGCAAGTGATCCCCAGGTATGCTGCAGGAATTTGGGTCATTTATTAGTAGGGCCGTTGGGGGATGTGAGCCCCCTATTGATAGCACAGTGTGCCTTGTCAATTGTAAAAAAACTGATGGTGTGCCTTGACCATTTTAGTGCCTTGCCAGTGTGCCATGAGATGAAAAAGGTTGAAAATCACTGCCCTTTTGAGATGCCCTTTTGATGTGGCATTTGATGTGATGCCCTTTTGAGATGTGCAGACATGCCCCCACCCTCCCTACAACCTGTGCATATGTGATATGCTTTAGGAATGTCTTATGTGTATTTGGCAATAGTATTTTTGTGCGATACTAACAGATGTCATTGTGAATTACAAGATCCTTGGCTTCGGAGGGAAAGGTATCGGGGCTCCTCTAAGCAGAGCCATCATTTTGCTGCAAATGATTCTCGAACGTTATCTCATTAACTCTTGCTGGTAATGAGAACAAATTGAGGGGAAAAACCACAGTGTCACAAGAATGAGTCAGAGAGTTTTATGGACCCATAAAAGCAACCCTGATTTACTCAAATGCAGAAATATGAAGTACACGGAGATTGGATTTTGACAGTTTTAGTAGATCTATGGCTTTTTAAAATATGCAAGGCTTTCTCAAGCATGACACATGTGAAAATGAATAATGATACCCTGTTGGTTCTGTGGGTTTATTTAATTAAACATTTTTTCTTATTTCTCTCTCTCTCTCTCTCTCTCTCTCTCTCTCTCTCTCTCTCTCTTTATTTTTTAATGGCAGTGCATTGCAGATTTTATTTTATTTTAAAGGAACCCCAAAAGAAAATGGGCCTATTGTGGAGTGGGGTTGGGAGAGGGTTAAATTAAAAAAGCTTGCCCCTTTCAGGGTTCAGTCTTCTCTGGTTGTAGCAACTCTAATCATGTGGCTGGTGAAAAGAGCTGACATGCCTCTGAGATGTCACCCAGGAAAGCCTTCTGCCTTGTTCTCATAGACTGGGATGTGAAGTTGAAGTAGGGCGGAGTTACTGGTCAATTGGTTAGTCAGATATGATCAAGTAACTTCATTTGGGTCAGGGACTTGGCTGTTTGTTCACTCTGTGTAAAGTGCTTTTTATGGAGATGGCACTGCCTGGATAATAAATTCCCGCTGCTAGCAGGTTCCATTCAAGCAAGACTATCACCATGCAGTTGATGAAACTGCCTTTGATTTCATTATGATATCATTTGTTAACCAGGGCTGATTGCCTCCTAGTCCTGTGACTGTCGGGGATAAACCAAGGGCACAGGTACCCACTGGGTCATGACTCGACTCAACCGAAGCTGACTTGCCTGTTCATGATTGGCTTCTTCAGCTTCTTTTATCTTGCGACGACCTATAATTAGCCAGAACTCAAAAATAAGCTATAAATTGCCTTGGAAAACAAGAGCATATGGACTGGTGGTTGAGCAAACCATCCAGAACCTGGCTGAGAGATGCACTTTAATGAAGATTTGGCAAACATATCACCAGTTCTTAGAAACTGCTCTCTTAAGGGAGGGGAGAGAGGGGAAGTACGCTTAATATAACGTACTATTTTTATTTTTTAAGTTCCACTCGAGTGTAAAGATAGTGAGGGATTGCAGTACAATTTCTTCTGATATTTGGCTGTTCTCTCAAAGATGCCCAAAGGCAAGGTTTCTAATTACCAAGCTCCATTTCAGTAGTGGCAATAGCTTTCTTTTGTAGTCTGTCTAAATTGGGTTATGAGGCTGATGGAGAATTTTTGCAGGTTTTTTCATTCTTGGCAGACTTCCCCTTGCTTTGTGAGAAACTCCGTCTGCGTAATTCCCCCCCCCCCAAGTTTTGGGATCAAATTGCTTTCCAAATCTAGGGATCCTGGGCAGTGCTGCTATGCAGCTCCACTGTGCAAGCCATTTATTTAGTAAACAAGATGGAAAAAGCAGGACATGTTAACCTACAGTGTAAATATTTGAATGCTTTTTTCCAGTGTTTGACCTGAAGAAGGTCAGTTATAAGAACATAAGAACAGCCCCACTGGATCAGGCCATAGGCCCATCTAGTCCAGCTTCCTGTATCTCACAGCGGCCCACCAAATGCCCCAGGGAGCACACCAGATAACAAGAGACCTGCAAGGCTTCCTGGGAATTGTAGTTAAGAACATAAGAGCAGCCCCACTGGATCAGGCCATAGGCCCATCTAGTCCAGCTTCCTGTATCTCACAGCGGCCCACCAAATGCCCCAAGGAGCACACCAGATAACAAGAGACCTGCATCCTGGTGCCCTCCCTTGCATCTGGCATTCTGACATAACCCATTTCTAAAATCAGGAGGTTGCACATACACATCATGGCTTGTAACCCATAATGGATTTTTCCTCCAGAAACTTGTCCAATCCCCTTTTAAAGGCGTCCAGGCCAGATGCCATCACCACATCCTGTGGCAAGGAGTTCCACAGACCAACCACATGCTGAGTAAAGAAATATTTTCTTTTGTCTGTTCTAACTCTCCCAACTCTCAATTTTAGTGGATGTCCCCTGGTTCTGGTGTTATGTGAGAGAGTTGACCTGAAGAAGGTCAAAGTCAAAACTTTACTTGAAAAATGGCTTGTATTCAAATATTTGTGAATACCTTGGTTCCCAAATTTAACGGGTCTGTGGTGCCCTTTGCACCCACACTGTCTGGCCTCTTCTTTCCAGCTCACCAGGCTGGCATAGCGCAAAACCTCATGAAAATGGTGTGCTGTGTCAGCCTGGTGAGCCAGGAAAAAGAGGCCACAGTGTGCCCTTGTGAGTGTGCTGTAGCACCCTGGGGTGCCCCAGTGCATACTTTGGGAACCTCTGCTTTAGGCAATGATGTCATCGCCAGTTACATACAGATTGGGAGGTCCAGACGTGTTGCAACAAATATGAGTAAAAGACTCAGGGTGGAAAGGAGGGGTGTTCTGAGTGCACAAAGCGTGTACTGGAGCTCTGCATGCTGAGCCGAGTCTCCTACCATTGCTTGTTGCGTTGCATCGCTGGTCTTGCTGCCAGGCAGTGGGGGTCTGGGGGTACTGCATGTGCCATCAAACACCACCTCAAGTTCCACCAGTGGTATGAGTAACACTGGTTGAGAAATGCTGCTTTAGGGACTAGGACAATTGAACATCAAGAAACAACCTCTCCGTTCCTTTACACAAAAAATTGTGCTTGTTCGTGCTTTCTCGCTCAGATGTCTTCCTTGGGAGTCACTTGAAAAATAAGTAAATTACTACTTTGATACTGCCCCGTTTGACTGATGTTGTGTATCCATTTGTTGCATTTCTAACCCACGTTATGAAACAAGAACTCTGGAGCTAAATGTAATAGGGCACTACATAGCTGGGGTAAAGCATTTCATGCTCAAGGTTGAATATGACTGTTTTCTGTGAGATTTGACCCTTCTGTGAGGCTAACATTGGGTTTAATATGGCTCATTCTGAAACCAGCAGGGAGTTTGCATTCTTTATCTATTTTCTTTTTATGCTGAGCTCTTAATGTTTCGCTTCTCACTGTTCTTTTGTGCGAACTACCTTTTGAGCATCACGTGGAAGGTTCATTTTGTAATGCTTAAGCTTTATCATCTTTTTAGCTGTGGCAGATCTGCAGAGAATGTTTCCAACACCCCCTTCCTTGGAGCAGCACCCGGCTTTCTCCCCTGTGATGAGCTACAAAGACGGCATCAGTTCAGAGACGGTGACGACACTGGGGATGATGGAAAGTCCAGTGGTCAACATGGTTACAACACAGCTCACAGAGTTTAAAATGGAGGTGGAAGATGGATTAGGCAGCCCTAAGCCAGAAGAGATAAAGGTAACGAGCCGAACCCTTTGGAAATATAGTTTCAATATGGGTGTATTGATAAGGATGAGAAAGTCACTGGTTTTCATAGCTATGAGCTAGCTAGAAAGTCATTGGTTTTCATAGCTCTCGTATACTTTCACCGTAACTAAATCTGGGGTTTAGGACGGGAATGAAGCTGCTACCTTCGGAAGGGTAGCACCAGCATGTGTGTACATTCTTATGGGAGGACGATTTGAGGATGAGTTATTAGCCCCAGATGGGAGCAGTTGGAGGGATTGATTAGAAGCTCTTGTGTGTTGAAACCAACAACTGGGGTGCCTACTTTGTCCAGTACAATTAGGACCCAGTTCTATCCAACTTTCCAGCACTGATAAAGCCATGCCAGTGGGGCATGTACTGCATCCTGCAGTGGGTAAGTGCTCACAGAGGCCTCCTCAAGATAAAGAGACATTTGTTCCCATATTTTGGGACTGCGTTGTGGCCACATTGGTTCTGGAAAGTTGGATAGGATTGGGCCCTTAATACCCTGCTTTGCAGCTGGTAGAATTCTCAGAGCAGAATTAAAGCAATAAAACATACAGCTAGTAAAAATAGTTATGTGTTAAGCAGAAAAAAGTCATTAAGGCAAACAAAGTCTAAAAGGCCTAGGCTCACAATGCTGGGGGAAAAAACCCTTGAGGAGGGATGCACAGTGACATTAGGCCACAAAGTCCCAGCCCATATGCTCCCTGTAATATGCAATAACAAAATGCATGAATTGGCATTATGTGGTGTACTTCCCCGTCTGTACTGGACTATACAGTACAGTACACCTACACAGCCGTAGGTGGTGATGTAAGAACATAAGAACAGCCCCGCTGGTTCAGGCAATAGACCCATCTAGTTCAGCTTCCTGTATCTCAGAGTGGCCCACCGAATGCTCCAGGGAGCACACAAGAAATCACATGATGATGTCACATTTGATGCTCTAAGTTAAAGGGGAGAAAAGGGAGGGGACTTGAATGTCCTGTTTGCTTAGCAGCTGTGCACTGTTTCTGACATTTTAGGAAATGTCAAGCCCCACTTTTTGGGGGGAGGGGGTCCTGTGCAAAGTGAGTATCCTGTGTCCCAACTGGGTATTGCAGGTTCCAACTGGGATTGCAGACCAGAAAAATCACCAGAGTTGGGTCTGTTGGTAAGATATTGAATTGAGTTCAAGTAAACAACACAGTTGCCTTTGGCTTTGCAGGATTTCTCTTTTGTGCACAAAGTTTCAACTTTTCAGCCCTTCGTGGGCTCCTCCGTTTTTGCCCCTCTGAAAATGCTACCAAACCAGTGCCTGCTACCTCTGAAGATTCCAGAGACCTGTGTCTATCGGCCTTCCTGGGCCATCCCTCCAAAAAGCGAACAGCTCCCTCTTCCGCCTTCAGCCGCTTTCATCCGAGATGGTTACAAGTAAGTACAGCGATGGGAACAGAAAATGGGGTTTGCGCGTTTCATGTTTTTCTTAGATCTGACTTATTTCTTCCTTGGGACTCTGCTGACATTGTCTCTAAAAACAATGCGCCACATTGCCCGTGAGAGGATTGACAAGCATTGTGCTTCCTCAACCGTCGTGCCCACTGCCAGATGGCACAGATGCCAGAAGGCTCAGGCAACCCTCAGCGTCATGTTCCCGTTCTTCTTTCCCCTCAAGTGTGGCTCTTGGGGACCTTTGCGCACACCCAGTCCTCACCAATGCTGTGTGGTTTGCTTTTCTTTTTTAGAAGCTTATTTACTTCTGCTTACCCAGGGAGTCCCTCCCCCCCCCCCCAAATGTATGTAGAAACCACTATGGGCAGGCCTGATTTCATTTCTGTTCTGATGGGCCCTCAGCCACCTGTACTTGCAGTTTATTTGTATATATAATTGTTGAAATAGTCAGATGTGTTTCTTTGTAGGCCATGTACTTAGATCAAAATCTTAGTGATGGATGCCATAGATCTGTCTCCTGTTACTGTCTCAAGCCCAAAGTCATCAATGCTAGTCAAGTGACTGCTTAGTATCTGTTGACCATCAAGCCCTGAAGAGTCCTACATTTCAGGACACCAGTTATTTCACACCATCTTTTTTTTTCTAAACAGGATGTGCTAGTTGCCTGTCTTTTACTGAGCTCCAAAGGCACAGGTTTAAGAGAAGTCTGAAATCACAGAGAAAAGGGAGTGACCTTTTTCCTCCTCTTCCAAATGTGATTCTCCAGCCATGCTCAGTTCTTGGCTCTATGTCTTTGCTTACAAGTAGAGCAGCTCTTGACTAATGAGCTGCTCGTGGCTTGCAAGGAGCTGTTGCAGTGGATCACTACCATCATTTCGAGCCCCCATGACAGTTGCTTCCTAGTCTCCTTCCCTGGAATGAGCCCTGTGTCATGGCACCTTGAGATTCTCAAGGAGACAGGTGAACCCTGAGGGCCCTGCAGTAGCAGGCCAGGCTCACAGCTGCAACATGAAAAGAATCACTCTATTTAATGGATTTGTACCCTAACTGAAGCCTCCCCAAGGCATCTAAAAGATTTATCAAGTACAGTGGTTTCATGACTTCATAGACATAGGTGTAAGTATGACTGACTGCTGGGGATGGCATTGACAGAAGACCATTGCGTATCTTGGCTCTGTCAATCCTTAGAGCAGTGGTTCTCACACATTTAGCACTGGGACCCACTTTTTACAAAGAAAATCTGTCAGGACCCATCAGAAGTGATGTCATGACCAGAAGTGACATCATCAAGCAGGAAAACTTTTAACAATCCTAGGCTGCAATCCTACCCACACTTACCCAGGAATAAGTCCCTTTTACTAGCATTGTTAAAAGAATATGCACAGTACCATGGTAAATGTAAACGTCAGTAACATTTCCCCAAATGCAGTCACATACCATGGGAGCATCAAGTCAAATCTATTATAAATAAAACCTTGAAATGAATGGGGACCCACCTGAAATTGGCTCGCGACCCACCTAGTGGGTCCCTACCCACAGTGTGAGAAACACTGCCTTAGAGGGCTTGTATCAACACTGAACATTTGTCTCCCTTCGTACCTCTTTCCAGTCATGATCTCAAAATCTGTGCTTCAATCCTGTGCGCTCTGTAATTGCCACCAGTACCTTGACAAGGAATTAATTGCAACACCCCAGTTTCATACTTCACGTGCAATTCAACCCCAGTTGCTGATTTTTTTCAGTACAGCAAGAATTGAAACTCTTCAACACCTAACCGCCCCTACAAAAAGCTATCCTATAGTGCTGGATTCCCTTCCTGCAGTGAATTAATTTTAGAAAGGAAGTCACTTGCATTTCGGTATCAGTCCGTTTATATCAACCATATGCTAGCTCTCAAAAGAATTGCAAAAAAGAAGAATTTGAAGCCCTTGACACTGCCTAGGCAGCAGTTTTAATTCCAGATTTTCTGTAACTTCGAACGACTTCCCCAGGCCTGAGCTTGATTATTAATTGTAGGTGTTTATTGGGATAAAAATCTCTTCTTTCCAGTGTAATCCAATTAAAGTGAAAATGATTACTATAAGCTTCTGCCAAAGAGATGATTGATAATCAAGATTTCTAGGTCACCTTTTTTTGCTACTGGAAGGCGTTACCTGTGGTTTGTTTCAGCTTCTCCTTTTGAACCGGTAGACTTTTTTCTTGTTTCTTCCCCCCCCCCCTTCCTCTCTTCCCCATTTCCTCTAACTGGCACTCGGGTCTGTTAGAGATAACAAGAAAATTATTCTAAAGAATCAGAATCCATTGCATTTTCTTTTCAAAATTGCTGGCAAAATGGGAGTGCAGAAATGAATATTTAAACTCTGGCATTAAGCAAAAATCGTATGCAGGAGCGTTATACTTTAAAAGGGGGTGGATAAATCCACAGGTTTCCACTCCTTCATCAAGGGAGTGATTGCCATCGTGAGCACATTTCTAAGAAGTGCAATGCAAGTAGGAACAATTTATTTATTTATTTAACCTTTATTGGCATGAACAATATCCACTAAAAGGAACAACTTATGTGGAGATCTTTATCAGCATTGTCCTTAATTCTGTGGCAGGAAGTGGGGTGTCTGTGTGTGGTGTCGTGTCACAGTCTGGAAGTTGCGTCTTTTGGAAATAGTGTCGAGTCCTGTAGAGATTGGACAGTTAATGGCAAAATTGTGGGTCACCTGCAACACAAGAGGGGGCCTACAACGAAAGGTTGCATCTCCCCAAATGTAATGTCCAAGAGCCTCAAGCAGGGAATATTCCCTCTCTCTACTTTGTTGCCCCCTGTGTTCAGTTGTGGCTTTGTCTCAGCTAACATCTCAGTATTCCATGGTTCCTGGGAGGGGGAAGACAACAGTGAGCAATTCTCAGTTGGCAAAAGGCTATGTGTTTGGGTTGTCCCCTTTTTAAAAAATTATGGATGCGTCTACTTAGGGAGTCCCCAGAATGCATACAAACCAGTGCCTTACCTGCTGGTGGCCCTGTTTTCACCTATAGGGACTCAACCAGCTGAGTCAGTATATAGAGACATAGACAAGAGCTGACCTCTTCCTCTGCAACTGTGGCATAAGGAAAGCATTGTTCAAAGAATGCTTTGCCAGCAGGCAAAATGGAAAGGGGGAGTGGGAGGGAAATGGCATTGCATCATTTCAGAAGATTTACTTTGAGTCAGGGAGAACTTCCGTAGGTATGAATGGGTAAAAACTGTGCAAGTGTCAACAGTTAAGCCAGTACAGTCTTGTTTTGCCTCTCTTGCTTTCAGCTGCACAGGTGGCCAATTTGTCTAAGAGTGCATTTCAAGATGTTGGCTTTTGCACCCTGTTCCTAAGCCCTTTATTGCTTTAAAAGTTCTTTGAACTGCCTTTCTGTACGTGACTGTTCACCCAGTAAGATATTTTAGGGAGGCCAGCTTGTGAGTCCTGCTGTTTGAGGCTTGGTGTTGGGGAGAATCTGTGAGAAGGTCTTCTCAGTGGTGGCCCCTGCCCCACACAAATCTTGCCCCATGAGGCAAACCTTCTTTGCTAGCATTCCGATACTTTTACCGAAATCCTTTCCAGACTTGTTAAAATTTTTTGCCCTGTCGTGGAAAAGTTGCTATATGGGTTTTTATTTGACTGTGTCTGTTCATCATTTTATCACCGTTGAAAGGACTGTGTGTGTTGGTTGTGTTGTGAGTTCAGTGTTGTATGCCACCTCGAACCTACACTAAGAAAGGCAGATTATAAATCTTTTAAATAAGCTTCATCTATATTGAAAAGCAAGTCCTTTAAATCCTGTTGTTCTTTAAGAACAGAGCAATGTGTATATGTTCCTATAGCTCAGAGTGATTTGCAGTGCTTCCCTTGTGGATCTTTGGTTAGGTATAGATTTTGAATTCCATGTTTCCTCCCAAGTATTGCAGTGCCAATACTGACCATCCTGTTTTTTGTGTGTGAGTTCACGGTTTTAGTCCATTTTCCACTCTATTCTACACTGTCAGAGTCTGTGATTGATAAGATTGTCTGTGACATGCTTTGGAAATGTCTTCAGCTCTCATCACGGGAGGGCTGTTCGTTTCCAAAGGCCTTTGTACTTACCTCCCTGCTAGACTAACACTGTTTGAAGAAATTATAAGCTCAACCAGATATCCTTTCTTGTTTTCTTATCTGCTTGTAGCAACGTGCCCAGTGTTGGGAGCTTGACAGATCAAGATTATCTTCAGATGAACACACCCCAAATGAGCACCCCGGTGACGTTAAACAGTGCAGCCCCAGCCAGCAATAGTGGGGCAGGAGTCCTGCCTTCTCCAGCCACTCCTCGTTTCTCTGTCCCTACACCACGCACACCCAGGACCCCAAGGACTCCTAGAGGTGGGGGCACAGCCAGCGGGCAAGGATCTGTAAAGTACGACAGCACAGACCAGGGCTCACCAGCCTCTACACCCTCGACCACCCGGCCTCTCAACTCTGTGGAGCCGGCCACTGTCCAGCCGATTTTGGAAGCCCACAGCCTGTACGTCACACTCATCCTTTCGGACTCCGTGCTGAACATCTTTAAAGATAGCAACTTCGACAGCTGCTGCATTTGTGCGTGCAACATGAATATTAAAGGTGCAGATGTGGGGCTGTATATCCCAGATTCGTCCAACGAGGACCAGTATCGGTGCACTTGTGGATTCAGTGCAATTATGAACCGCAAACTGGGGTACAACTCGGGGCTGTTCATCGAGGACGAGTTGGACATCTTCGGTAGGATGTCCGACATTGGCCAAATCGCAGAGAGGAGGTTGATGATGTGTCAGACCACCTTAATTCCTCAGCTAGGAGAGGGTTCCAGAAGGGTTCAGGAGCCCCCCACGAGCCTCCTCCTCCTCCTGCAGAATCAACACACCCAGCCTTTCGCCTCTCTGAGCTATCTGGACCACCTCTCTGCCAACAGCCGGCAGACGCTCCCGTACACGAACTGGAGTTACGACAGAGTTCAGGCAGAGAGCAACGACTCCTGGATCGAGTGCTTCAACGCCTTGGAACAAGGCCGGCAGTATGTGGACAACCCTACTGGTGGCAAAGTGGACGAAGCCCTGGTCAGAAGCGCCACCGTTCACTCTTGGCCTCACAGCAACGGTATGTTTTTTTGTTCTTTTTGAATAATGCTTTTATGTGTTGAGCATCATTTTATTACGGTGTGTAACAAAATTTGAACAATTTCAGGTTCATCTGAATGTTTGTTAGTTTTAGTGCAAAATAGTGCTGCTATTTTTGGCATAGTTTCAAAAGTTAAGATGCAATTTATGCTATGCAGTTATATAGTATTCACAGTGCGTGAGGTAATAGAATGCAACACAAAATTTAAGATAACCAAAAAACTTTTGATGATACAAAAAAAATTTTAAGATTACTGTTGGAATCGGGGACTCTTAATTGTATAAGAAATGTTAAAAGTTCAACCACGTTGTTAAAAATCACAACATAAACAATATTTGTGTTGCATAGTGTTATTCAGTGTCATTGCATAATGGCAAAACAAAATCCATAGAAGCGCCAAGAGGAGGAATAAATAAGTAAGTTGGTGTGGAATGTTAATGACAAACTTGCTGAAACGTCTGCTTCCCCATTGTCAGGTCAGCAGGGGAGGATAGCCCTTGCTTTCCCTATAGCAGAGTGGCTGGGGAGCGTAGGAAGACAGCACAAGAAGCAGGCGATCCCAAACAGAGCCAAAGAAGCAGACATGGGCTTGTTTGTTGCAGAAGCAGGTATTGGTAAAAGGAGCAGGCAGAAGAGTAGTCAGTCAAACGGTCCAGAAGTCAGGGATATAGCAGGTCACAGTCACGAGAAGGCAGTCCGAATCAGTACACAAACCAGCAGCACGGCATGCAGAAACTCCACCACAACAACCCACATCTTGGTGTCTGTGCTTGCCCCATATATACCGGGGCCAGCCAGCCAGAGTAGGGTGACCTCATAGTCACAAGACAGTCTTGTGACCCACTCTGATTGGCTGTCCAGTGGTGCATTGCACCACTCCACCATAGCCTATGTGACTGTGCACACATCTCTCCCCAAGTCACGTGACTCCCACCTGCAACAGGTGCAGCTGATTGCTAATCACAAGCATATACAGTGCAGCTGTTCCTTTGCTGCATTTCACGCCAGGCCTGGACATCAAGGCCCCTCCTGCTGCATCCTGGCTTGCAACAATTCAGGGCCTGGGTTGCCAAAGGCCTGACAGTGTGGTTCCTCTGATCACTGTCGGGGTCTTAATTCACAGCAGTTTGCTGAGGGAATGAGAGTGTCCAGGTGGAGGCATTCTTTTTTGGCAAAGAAGGGCAGCCACTGGGAAGTTGTAGCTCAGTCATGCCATACTGCAAGGCTGGGACCTACCTTAAGTTGCCAACTTTGCAATGTGAGACTCAAGAGTCCAGCAGGCAAGAGGAGCGGGCAAGTCGATGACCACACAGTCCAGCAGCAGCTGTCTAGCTGGTGCTGCTGTTGCATCGTTCAGCCCCTTCCAGGCCAAATGGGAGGGGCAGAAGGTGGAATTGCAGCATCCTGCTTTTGTTTCAGAGAGAAAGAGGATGCAGAGTAGGAAGGCAGAGAGCAGAGGGGATATTGTAGCGGAGGAAGGTGGGTGGGGGACTGAGGGGGACCCACTGAAGATTGGAGACCTTGGCTGAAACAATCCCTCCAAAGCACAGCTCTTGGGTGGAACTTGATGCATGCAGGACTGTTAGCCGAGGCAGATTAGCAAGCTGTGTGGCCTAAGCCTCAGAACCAAGCTGTGTTGCATCCTTCTTCTGAGTCCAGACTCGCCTGTTGGGAGACCTCCTAATGTCAGGGGTTCTGCTTGATGGGGCTCTTGTTCTTTTTCAGCCCCTCACTCTCTTCATCAGCTCCTTTTGAAACTCCTGCAAGCTTCCAAAGCTGCTGGCAAGTGTCATTCTGGAGATTTCTGGGGCTTGGCAAGAAGCAACTACTTGTTGTGCTTGTAAATGTGCTGCATAGACTTGTATCTCTGGTCTGTAAATGCGTTGCATAGACATGTATCTCTGGCTCATAAGCAGCTTCCACTTCTCTGGCAAAAGCCTAGAGAGGCATGTAAAGCACATGCACAAAGGGGGCTGCAGTTCCGGTTGGTCTGTCACAGTTCCCCTACCAAGTGTGTCTGTACAATGCCCATGTTTGCAAGAACCTCCTTGCCTCATTCACACATTACATGTTTTAATATGTGCTTAAAACCTCTCATGAAGTGGTTCATGAGGTGCACTTCAATTGCTCTGAAACTATTAGATTTGCAGCACTCCTTTTAAAGTTTGTGTTCTTCAAAGTCCTAAATTAATTTAAATGGGTAACATTTGCTGCCTAGACTGTTTTAATTGCAGCTTAAATGAACTTAAAAGAAAAATTACTATTAGGAATATCTGAGATGGAGGGGGGAGGGGTCCCTCCAGTTCTGGTAGTGATTGAGCTCCACAGATAAGTAGATTGTATTGTTACTACCACTTGCAAAGTTTCACCTTTGCGTTGTGTCTTTCCTTGGAGGGCTGGCAGACGAGAGTGTGGTGTTATGTCCCATTTTAGAGTCCCAGAGAGAGCCTCATTGGGTGGCTTTGGGTAAATTAGCGTCTTGGCAGATTAGGGATTTAAATGCAGATCTGATCGATATCTTCCTCCAGTGTACCACACTTTGATTTTTTTTCCCCCCAAGGGAGAATCTTCCTTAATTTACAGTTATTGTGCATGCAAGCCTGATTTTATCAGTTGCAGTTCACTGAACCATTCCCATTTTCCCAAGTGTTGAAAGACTTTTTCTACAATCTTAAAATCTCACTCGAGCGTTTATCCGTGGAACAGAGTTAAATTAATAAAGTCAAACACCATGCAATTATTTAAAGGCAAAACTATTTATTAAAGGCAATTCTTAAAATTGCTCTTGAATACAAGAACATTTGTCCACAACAAGCTATTATTTTACCAGTGCCTTAATGGCTTAGATTTTCATTCCCATGCAAAGTTTAATTCATTGAGAGAAATATGGTTTCTCAAGATAGTTTTCTGTAGGACAGTGATATACAATCTTGGGAAAAATTTGATGTTCATGTGCAAGGGAAACAGTTCTCAACTTTTCAGTGTTTGTCAGTTCTTTAAAAAATATTGGAGACATTCTATAAAAGTGGTTAAAAAACAGAGCATCATGATTAACCCATTTCTTCCCAACCCACAGGTGTACACATTTGATCCTTGTTGCACATATTCAGTGTTGGGCAGAAATGGCTTAAATCTGGAATATAAAAGTCTTTGGGTGTAGAGCAGGAGTGCCCAAACCCCGGCCCTAGGGCCACTTGCAGCCCTCGAAGACTCCCAATCCGGCCCACGGGGAGCCCCTAATCTCCAATGAGTCTCTGACACAACTGCTCTCAGAGTGAAGGCCAACAGTTCAACCTCTCGCATGAGCTGTGGTACGATGGCTCCTCCACTGCTTGCTGTTTCACATCTGTGATGCAGCACTGGCAGCAAAGGAAAGGCCAGCCTTGCTTTGTGCAAGGCCTTTTATAGACCATGAGCTATTGTGATAGAGATTTTAGAGGGTTAACTTATCTTCTCTAGTTTAAGAAAAATAACTGAAATTGGAGCCAAGAGAATGACTGTTGTTCCCCTCAGAAACAGGTTAGGAGTGTCAATATGTCAAAGTGACCCAAAGAGATCATGATTGGCAGAACATGTAGATCATAACTTTCCCAAAGGGAAAATTCCAGGATCTTGTATAACTAAAGTTGTGGGCCAGGAATATTTTGAGATGCAGGTCAGAATGACCTCCTAATTAGAGGTGGGACCATGCACCAAACCTGTCATAATATGCCCAGTAAGGAGGTGGAAATGACATACAGTGTCACATAGGTAACTTGTTTTTTTTATCTCACATTATTTAATGTAATTTTCTGGGTGTGGTTCTTTGAGAAACAGGATGGGAAACGAAGAGTGAACATTTGTATCCAAACTGAATCAGTTGGCTTGTGTAATTCACTTACTATGTAGAAATAAAGCCTCCAAACCCTTTTAAAAGGGTTTGTGACTGTTTGGCATTGTGTCAGTAACAGAAACTGAAAATCTTTCCAACAATTTTGCAAGACCTTCATTCATTCATGTAAGTTCCATCTCTAATATATTCATTTATTTAAATTTCAATTCTAATTTGAAATGTAAATTAATTCTTTTTTTTTCCTGACCCCCAACTTAGTGTCAGAGAGATGATTTGGCCCTCCTGCCAAAAAATTTGGACCCCTCTGGTGTAGAGCAAAGTTGAAAGGAGCTGTTGGGTAAAAGGAGATCTTGACGTCTGCCCCTCCCTCTCCCTCCCTGACTCCAGTTTCCTCTCTGTTTGCAGTGCTGGACATCAGCATGCTGTCTTCCCAGGATGCGGTGCGCATGCTTCTGTCTCTCCAGCCCTTCCTGCAGGATGCCATCCAGAAAAAACGGACAGGCAGGACCTGGGAAAACATCCAGCACGTCCAAGGACCCCTCACCTGGCAACAGTTCCATAAGATGGCAGGACGGGGTACCTACGGTACAGTACTACATTTCTATGTCGGATTAGCTGTGCCCCTTCCCATGGTGCACAGTCTCCAGATCAAGGAAGGATATGATATGTTGTATTCCTCAGGTGGGTTTCGGGAGTCAGTGTGCCATTATGGGATATAGGTGCTGGTGATGCTTATATAATGGCATTCCATGCAGCTATCATGGTGAACATTGTTCGCCCCGCCCAAAGGAAGAATTCAGTTTTCACAGTGACACAATTAGGGCTGTGTCAGTGGGAGGTGAACATCTGGTCTTGGAAGCATTTCCAGGGACAACTTCTAAACCTCAATAACCATTTTTTACCCTGCCCAAAACGACAGGCTCTTTCCAAACTAAGTAGCCCCAAGCATCTGACAGTCACTTCATAGTTGGAGTTCTCTAATTCCCTCTTCTTCTCGGTTCAGGTTCGGAGGAGTCCCCGGAGCCTCTCCCGATCCCTACTCTTTTGGTTGGCTACGACAAGGACTTCCTGACAATCTCTCCGTTCTCCTTGCCGTTTTGGGAGAGGCTGCTGCTGGACCCGTACGGGGGCCACCGGGACGTTGCCTACATCGTGTTGTGTCCTGAAAATGAGGCCTTGCTTGATGGAGCCAAAACTTTCTTCAGGGACTTGAGCGCCGTATACGAGGTTGGTAGTTCATGATCTTTTCCCCCATATTTTTAAGGAGTTATACCAAGCACTTGCCTTGGTTGCGTGCGTGTTTTGTTTTCTATACATCCAAGTCTGCATTGCCCAAACCTGTTATTAGCGAGCTAACCTGGCACGAGAAGAGGCATGGAACGGATGATTAAAGCAGCAAATTCTCATAGCAGAGAAGGTTGCTGTTGGTAACCACGTACCTGAAATAGTCTTTATTAAAAGATGCATGGTGTTTTGTTTTTTTTAAAGCCCACTGTTCAGGTATAAAGACTTCCAGTGGTGGCAAACGAGTAAATTGAACAAGAAATGAAACCATCATTTGAAACAAGTAAAAAAAAAATTTAAAAAACAGAACACGTAGCACTTAAAAAATAAACTAAAATCAGCCACCCAGTGCCTGGCAAAATAAGTCTGTCTTTGTCACCTGCTTAAAAACCAGTAAGGGGAAAGTCATCTGATGGGACCATTCAGGGGAAGAAGGGGAATTGCACTGTCATGACACGGCTATAGAAAATGTCTTGGAAAAACCTGCTGATATGGATCACCGGCAAAATACTTTTTCAACTTTATTATTCATGCCAGCCACGTTCCTCACTGGGGGTGCCTTTCCATTTACACCCCCACCTTGTTCTCAGAGGAATTTACCTGTTTGTATAGCCCATGACCGAAGTAATATTTTCACTATCCACTAGGATGCAGTAATGTGTAAGGAAAGAGATGAAGTGTGTAATAGGAACTGGGCCAGTATTTCCCTTTGCAGATCCGTTGCCGGGGGCAGTGGTGGGGTGGGGAAGCGAAGTTCCTTAGTAATTTGCTTGATCCTTTAGCGTGCAAACCAGAGAGGGTTTGGACAGCCCGACTCCCACTGAAAGTAATGGCAGCTGGCACTCTGGCTGCTCTTAAGTCCCACAGAAATGGTTTCCCTTTGTGCCCATAGATTCTGAGAGGCAACGTGTCCTTTATGGTGTTTGCTTAATTGTAAACAAAGCGAAAACTGGATTTTCTGCTTTTGTAGCTAATGAAAAATCCAATTTGATTCTGGGTGCATGTTGGGACTTCGGGGCATGCCTGGGCATAACTGATCTGTGGGTGTATATTTTGCTGCTGCAATTCAACTTTCCCTCCTTGTGCTCACCCCCCTCCCCCAGATGTGTCGGCTTGGCCAACATAAACCAATCTGCAAAGTGCTGCACGATGGAATCATGCGAGTGGGCAAAACGGTGGCCCAGAAGCTGGCAGATGAGCTTGTGAGCGACTGGTTTAATCCACCCTGGGGCAGTGAAGACTGTGACAATCATTCCAGGCTCAAACTGTACGCGCAAGTCTGTCGTCACCATCTAGGTAAGCAGAGACAGGCCAGGGCAGAAGTGGCTTTCGGTGGGTGGTTTTTCTACCCAACACGTCTTCTTTGTTTGAATGCAGAGTACACCTTGCAGGCTTCCTATGGGCTTGTCTCTTCTAAGTGAATATGTTTACATAATAGGCTTATAGTAAGTTTGTTGAGGACATCCGTGTGGTTTAGGAACAAAACAACAGCCCTAATGGATAGGTTCTAAGGTCTGCCTGTCCAGCATCCTGCTACATTTTTCTGGAAAACTTACCAGTAGGGTGTCTAAGCTTCAATCTCCCTTCATCCACAGCACCTCATTTCTCTGAGTTATATAGGTGGGGCCTCCATCCGTGAATTCGGCATCTGTGGATTTGCCCCACCATGAATGCTGGACCCTTGGATTGCCCTCCCTGCCAGACTTCCCAGATGTGACCAGCAGAGGGTCCAGGAACAGAACCTCAGTGGGTGAAGAGGTTCCACCTGTACTGCCCTTTCTCATGGAAGTTCTAGATATCTTTAAGGGCTATTAACTTTTTAAGCTATTTCTGCCCAGCGCTGCATATACACAACAGCGATCATATGTGTACACTTGTGGGCTGGGCAGGAATGGGTTAAACAACTGGATTTATCTGTTCCCTTTTTTAAAGCAATCTAAGCATAGGTTAAGAAAGTTGAAGGGATTTCCCATAAATGCCTGGTGCAGCTTCATCTCTGCAAACTCCCCCCATCGTTTCAACCAGCCTTGCATTTGCTGCCCATGCTTTATGCAACAGATGAAAAAGGATGTGCCTGTAGTATGACATTATCTGTCTCCGCAGCCAGGCTTGTACCTGGACAAATGGTTACGATGTTTAGTCTAAACTAGTCTGTTTATGCACTAGTCTGGGGTGTGTATTGAACAATTTACGTTCTTGATTTTTTGTTTGCTTGTTTTATTTTGATTCTGTGGTCGTATTGCTGACTTCTCTGCCATGTGGCCCTTTGAATTCTGGGGCACTTAACTAATTGTCATGTTAGACCTGACATCAGAATTTTTCTGTTTCATATGCAAGTAGTTTCAGACCAATGTTTTTGATTGATTGTGCCCTAGGAGAAGATATGACATTATCCTGAGTCAAGCACTATAGTAAGAATATTTTCATGTGTGGTTGGATATATGGTCTGTTTTAGTTTTCCTTCATGCACCAGCTTAGTTGAGATGTTAAATGCTGGAGGAGAGAGTGCAAAATGTGTAGATTTGAGAGTACATGGTTTTACGTAGAGCAATCTGAAGTCATTTGAGGCAGGGAACTGAACACATGGAGTCTCTATAGAATTATATGGAGATCCTGGACAGAACTGGTGAGGTCATATGTTGTCGGCCCCAAACTAGAGCATTCTTAATGTATTAGGTAACCCCTCACCTGCCAATCTGTGCAATAATATTCACTTTTCCCTCTTGTGAATCTCATGTAATTTGTATACTGTGATTCTGTGATACTCAAAGCCGCTTACAGTGTCAAACCCCCCAAATCAAGAAGAACATGATGCATCAATAAAAAAGTGCACAACAATTTGGGGGGGTGGGAATAAATGCTTCAAATAATTCAGAGTCAGGCTTCAAGGTAGTGGGTTCTGCCCACTTGCTTTTGGCTGGTGGACTGACTGTGTGCTGCAAAGTGGCAAGGGGTTCCAGGGGCTGTGAGGCCAGGCAGTCCTGTTCTTTTGTTTCACTCCAGAGCAGCCACCGGCAGGTCTGGAGTTCTCTATGCAGAGGCAAGAACAGCCCACTGGAACGGAATCCTCAAATAGCACCAACTGTGACCTAGTTCCAGGAGTTCTCTTGCAAAATTAAGTGTCGCATTACAGATGCACAGCTTCTCTCCCCCCCCCCCACCCCCCGGCAGCTCAAACCAGCAATACAAAATTGGCTTCTGTGTGTATTCACATACACATTCCTGTATCGCTGCAGCAGCTCTGCAAAATGCACAAGAGTCTCAGTGAAGTATTTGTCACGGCCCCAATTGTCTACCTGCTGCTATTTTGAAAGATTAGGCTGTATGTTGTGTCCTGTCCCATCCCCCCAAAGACTTTTTCTTCAGGCAGTTGTGATCCTTGGCTGTGATCTCGTCTTACTCCATTGTGTTTTTTTCTTTTCTTTTCCAGCACCTTATTTAGCCACTTTGCAGCTCGATAGTAGCCTGCTGGTGCCACCCAAGCATCAGACATCACCATCCCCGCCAGCAAGCCAGGAACAATCTCTGTCTGGAAATGCAGCCTCTGCACCCCCCAACCCCACCTGCATTGCCGCGCCCGGAGCTCCCCCAGCTGGCAGTTCCTTCACTTCCACCCCCAATGGTGGAACTACAAACCTCCCGACAGGCAGCAGCTCGGCCTCTGGATCCACCGTGCCCCAGCTATCAGCCGCAGCCTCCACCGCCCCCAGTATTAACCAGACAAGCACTACCTCCTCTTCAGGGTTCAGCAGTGGCTTGCCTCAAGGCCAGAACCCGATCCCAGGGGACAGTTCCACAGAGAGACCCCAAGGAAGCACAGTCTCAGGAGGAGACACAGAGTCGGGGCATAACTCATCTCAACAGCAGCAAGAGGGACAGGAAAGGTAGGTCCGGCAACTGTGTACGGTACAGGTGTACAGGAGATTTTCCTTCCAGAATATTGGGGTAATGTGTTTGTGTGTTCATTAACATTTACATAGTTTTTAAAAAATCCACATACAACCAAATTGTAACCCAAATTACGATATCCATAACTTCATACATTTAACATGTGTTAACTCCTCCTCAACCAATTAAGAAAAGTACAAACAGGAGAAAACAGATACTTCTGTACTTTTTACAGAAGTTTAATAGACTTTAATACTGTAGATCAGTGCTTCTCAACTTTGTCCCCCGCCGTTCCACTTTGCACGGTCCAATGGAAGTACCAGCGGAAGTAACTGGTAATGATGTCATCACTAGTTACTTCCAGATTTGGAGGCCAGACGCCGTGCAGCAAACACTGGTAAGAGGTTCTGGGCAGACGGGAGTAGTTTTTCAAGTGCATGAAAAATGCATGCTGGAGTTCTGCCCATTGAGCCAGCCTCCTACCTGTTTGTTGCATTGTTGGTTTCACTGCCAGGTGGCAGGGATCTGGGGCTTTTGCAAGGACCACTGGACACCATCTCAAGTACCACCAGTGGTACGAGTACCACTGGTTGAGAAGCAGTGCTGTCAATGGATGTATCTTACGCTGTATTTGATTATTTCAAAATGGAAGAACTTCATTCTTTATGTAAGTTGATCCACTACCTGTTGACCTTCCCTTGCCCTTATCTAGTGGGTTAATTTTCTGAATACTATGGCCTGGAGGTGGAATAACAATTCTGACGTGGTTGAAGGATTCACCCTTTCCCACCTCCATGGTTACCAGCTGTCCTAGTTGCTATCGAAGGATGTGTTATTGTCTTCAGTTTCTCTGGTAGGACAAGCAATTTTGTGTAACAAACTATGATAGCCAAAGGGTCTATTGGTATTTCCTATCTGCCTGGTCATTTTCTTGATTTTCTTTCAGCACCCATGTACTCTTATATCTTAGAACAGGTCTTGTCAACATTTCAGATTGCCGGCCCCAACATGTCTGTACCTTCAACACACATTGCTGAGCAAACCCAACCGAGCCAAAGTGCAGAGCCAAAAACACTGGTCGCAATCCACTGTGTGAATTCAGAATTAGTTAATTACACTTGCTTGAACCCACTGATTTCAGTGAGCTTAAATATGCTAAGGTCTTTGTTGGATGATGGTCTGTTGTCTTTATGTTTACGTTGCGGTCCACCTCTAGGCTTTAGGATAGACCAAAATAACAAGATTAAGCACAGCTTTATAATTGTATAATTATCAGAATTCTTTATTGCTATGCCTTGAGAAATCCCCTTTGAGCAAGACCATACTCTTTCTTGGGATGCTTTTTCATCACTTACTCCAGCCTTCTTGGCTTAAGTCATATCTGCCGAACGTTGCATTTATGCAATATAAATCAAATGTTTACACCTGTGGGCTGAGCAGAAATGGGTTTAATGTCCACATCTGTCACCTCCTAGTAAACTTGCACACAACGTGCCCTTTTCTGTTCCAGTTCCACTGAGAGGGAGAGGATAGGAATTCCCACAGAGCCCGAGTCGGCGGATAGCCATGCCTACCCACCTGCTGTCGTCATCTATATGGTGGATCCTTTTACTTATACGGCAGACGAGGAATCTGCTTCTGCCAACTTTTGGCTCCTGAGTTTGATGCGATGCTACACCGAGATGCTGAGTAATTTGCCGGAGAACATGAGGAGTTCTTTCATTCTCCAGGTAAGTGCTTCCACCAGAGTTGCAGAAGGGCATGAAATTGGGGGGTGGAAGGGAGTCACACAGTGGCTTCAGTTACCTGGGGGGGGGGAATCTGTGTCGACAGGGACGTTGTGTCAAGCACCAGTCTTGCTGGCTCTTAATGTGCCGGGTTTGCATCCGTGCGCCTGCAGTTTGGTTTTTCCAAGCACATGGCTTCTTGCCACTGGAAGCCATGGCAGCTCTTATTTTTTAATAAACTATAATAAACATAAAATACATAAACATATACATAAACAATACTCTAATGGTGTAGCAAGAGCGAAGCCAAAAAATTCCTACTACTTATATTTTAGATACATGAAGTCTAAACATTAACAAATGTTAGTCTATATTATTATTTAATCCTTTAAAACCAATCTTCAAATCCATAATACATTAAATTATTATTTTCTCTCTGTTTCAAAAAGTCAGTAATTGGTTTCCAAGAAGTTTTTTGTTGAGTTCTCCTTAAGTAAAGTTGTGAGTTTGTCCATCTCTGCAAAGTTGCTAAGTTTTGTCCACCATTCTTCTATCGAGGGTATGTTTATAGTCTTCCAATATTGAGCACAGAGTATTCTGGCAGCGCTTATCATATACAAAAATTTCATTTTTTTCTTTCCACGTATTCATCTGCCATACCTAATAAAAATACTTCTGGTTTCAACTGTATATTTGTTCTTAAGATCAACTGTATCTGTGCATGAATTTGTAACCAATATTTTTTTTACTTTTGAACACGTCCACCACATGTGGTAAAAGGTTCCCTCTTGTTTCTTACATTTCCAACAACTATTGGACATACTTTCATACATTTTGGCTAGTTTACTTGTTGTCACATACCATTTATAAATCATCTTATATATGTTTTCCTTAATGTTAACATTCAGAGTAAATTTTATCTGTTTTATCCATAGTTTCTCCCATCTGTCCATTGAGAGTTCATGGCCCACATTTTTCGCCCACTGGATCATGCATTCTTTGACCTGTTCATGTTCTGTTTCAAATTTCAAAAGCAATTTATATATTTTAGATATTATTTGCTCATCTGATCTTAGTTGTTTCTCCAATATTGACTCTCCCTCTTCAAAGTAATATAATTTTTTATCAGTTTTAAATCTTTCTAATAATTGTAGATACGTAAACCATTGGCAGTCAAAACCCTCTGCAATCAATTCTTCTCTAGACTTCAACATACATTGACCTTGGTTAAAATTCAATATATTCTTATACAATAATCATTTGTCTCTTTGTGCTATTCCCAAACCAAAATGTGCTTCTTGTGGTGAGGTTGAGAGTGGAATTTTGTTATAAAACCTTTTCTTATAATGATTCCATATCTTCCACAGTGCATGTCTAACATAATGATTCTTAAATTCCATATTCACTTTCAACTTATCATACCAAAGATATCCGTGCCAACCAAAACTTAAATCATATCCTTCTTTCAACCATTTTTTATTTCGCAGCAATATCCATTCTTTAAGCCACAGAAAACAACATGATGCATAATAAGTCTTCAGGTCTGGCAGTCCTAAACTTTCTTTTGCATCTTGCAAAATCTTAAATTTCACTCTCGGTTTTTTCCCTTGCCATATAAAACCTGTCACATCTTTCTGCCACTCTTTATAAGGTTTATCAGAGAGTAATATTGGTATATTCTGGAAAAGAAAAAAGCATTTTCGGTAATTTTGATATCCTTCCCAAAAAAGATAATTTCAACCTTTCCCATCTTGCGAAATCTTTTTTGATTTCACACCAAAATTTAACATTATTATTTTGAAATAACATACAGTTCATGTTTGTCAAAATAATACCTAAATACTTAATCTTTTTTTCCACTTTGAACTTGGTCTTATTCATCAACTTCGATTGGTCTTGTATATTCATATTTTTAGATAAAATTTTAGTTTTCTGTTTATTTATCTTTAATCCTGCTAATGATTCAGACTTCTTCAACTTAACCATCAACTACTCGATGTCTTGACTGAGGCAAAGAGGCAAAGAAGGAAGGCCCAAAGCCAGGGAGACAGACCAGGGACAGACTGCACTTGCTCCCAGTGTGGAAGGGATTGTCACTCCTGAATTGGCCTTTTCAGCCACACTAGATGCTGTTCCAGATCCACCATTCAGAGTGCGATACCATAGTCTTTCGAGACTGAAGGTTGCCAACAACAAACTCGATGTCTTTTAAAGGTTTTTCTAAGATCAAAACCATATCATCTGCAAATGCTCTTAATTTGAAGCATTCATTTTTAATCTTTGCGCCTTGTAGTCTTTCATCTTGTCTGATATCTCTACACAACACTTCTAGGGCAAGGGGACATCCTTGTCATGTTCCCCTTTGGATCTCAAACACTGTTGATAGTTCTCCATTTACCACTACCTGCATAGTTTGTGATGTGTAGATTGACTTTATTCATTGAATAAAATTCCCTCCAAAATTCATCTTCTCTAAGACAGTAATCAAGAAAGTCCAGCTCAAATTGTCAAATGCCTTCTCAAAGTCTAAAAAAATCAATGCTAATTGTTTCTCTATTCTTTTATCATAGTACTCCAACAAATCCAATACTATTCTGATATTATCACTCGTATCTTTTTGGTAAAAAACCACATTGATCTTCATGTATAAGATTTTGTAATATCATCTTTTCTAGTTGCTAAAATTGCTGTAAATATTTTACAATCTTTATTCAACAAGGAAATAGGTCTGTAATTTTTTATGTCCATCAAATCCTGTCCTTCTTTAGGAATCAAAGTTATATTTGCTGCTTTCCATGAATCTGGCATTTTCCCAGTCTGCAAAATATCATTCATCGTGTTAAGCAATGGTTCTTCTAAACATTTATAAAATCTACCTGTTAGGCCATCTTGACCTGAAGCTTTATCTGTATTAATCTTCTTTATTGCCTCTACAACTTCACATGGAGTTATTCATTTTCCTTTGTTCTTCAGACATTTTTGGTAAATTTTGTTCATCCAAGTAGCTCTTTACTTTTACTTGATCTATTTTCTGACCTTTGTATAAATTAGCATAATAATTTGTAATTATTTTTTTATATCCACCTGATCAGTATAAATTTTTCCTGCCTCCTGCAATTTTAAAATTACTCTTTTCTCTCTCCTTCCTCAGTTTGTAAGCCAACCATTTTCCTGGTTTGTTGGCATGCTCAAAATATCTTTGTTTAACAAACTTTAATTTAATTTCCATTTGATTCACCGTCATCAAAGATAGTTGATGCTGTAAAGCTTTTATTTGCTGTACTATTTTTTTTTATCTCCTGGAACTTCTATTAGCTCATATTCTTTCTTTTTAATTTCCTCTTCAATTTTCTGAAACTTCCTTTGTCTCTTTTTTCCATTCTATACTTTTCTAAATAAAGTATCTTCTCATAAAGGCTTTACTAGCCACCCAAACTGTTCTCATTTCTGTTCCCTTGTTTAAATTCAGATAAAAAAATTCCCTTAATTTCTGCTTGGCATCCTTTATTATGATCTCTTTTTGTAACAACAAAGTCATGGCAGCTCTTGAAATGAAAGTAACAGCGTGTTTCAAGCACAACACATTCTCTTCTTGAATCTTCCTGGAAGCAGAGTTTGTACAAATACCTTGGGAACAATGCACCTTTTCAAGCTTATTGTGGCCTTGCAGTGGAAGTTAAATTTATGTTGATAGCAGCGCTTTTATGGAACCGCTCACACAGTAGTCTTGCAGAATTATTCTTCTTATCATGTGATCTTGAGCTCTTCCTATTTACTTTGTGAGTGCAACTGTTACAGAGAGCAATGTCTGTCATCTCCATGTCAAGGGAATGTGCAGAAGCCCCCAGAAAACATTGGCAGTGTCTTTGAGCCACATGGTGCTGAATTTGTGGAGGACCAACCATATCCAAGAGGTCTCTTACTGTGGCACACCTTCAGTTCAGGGTTTATTCCAGTGGTTCCCAAACTGTGAGCCATGGCTCCCTGGGGAGCCATGAAAGCCAATCAGTGCAGCCACGGAATCCTCGCGAAAGACCCACCACCCTATACAACATAGGATTGTAGATCTAATGGGGAACCACAGCCAATGGCTCAGCAGGTGAAGGGAGCCGCCATTCGAAAATGTTTGGGAACTACTGGTTTATTCTCTCGAGGCTTTGATATTACATAAGGAGAGGGTCCTGTAGCTCTTGGTGAAGCATCTTCTTTGCATGCAGTAGTTCCAGGCATCTCTGTGTAGGACTGTCCAAACCCTGGAAAGTCTCTGCCCCACTGGGAATCAGTAAAAGCAAGGTGTGCATGCTTGTGAGGAGTCCAAGTTCAGTGGTCCAAAATCACCTGTACATCTGGAAGATCCCATGTTCAGCCCTGATATCTGTAGGTAGGGGATATCCCAGATATCCCTGGCTTGAAACCTGGGGTGCCATTGCCAGTCATTGTTCTGGCCTAGATAGATCAGCCTGGTGTAATCCAGGCTGGCTGGCCACAGTTCAGACGGGAAATGTATGGGCACACCTTAACTACGTAACGTGTGAGAGGGTGCTGTTGAACTCACTGACTTTCTAATCCTGGCTGCTCTGTTTCTCTGTCTAGATTGTGCCTTGCCAATACATGCTGCAGACCATGAAGGACGAACAGGTCTTTTATATTCAGCACTTGAAGTCTCTGGCATTTTCTGTCTACTGCCAGTGCAGGCGACCGCTGCCCACTCAGATTCACATCAAGTCTCTCACTGGTTTTGGGCCGGCCGCCAGCATCGAGATGACTCTCAAGAACCCAGAGGCAAGTGTGTTAACGGTAGAATTTCACACACACCCCAATCCATCCCCCAGGAAAAACAGATGGGTTTAAGTACTGAGTCGCTGCCTTGGTCTCAAGTTACCGTGACGAGCAGACAGAAGCAAGTGGCCCTGTGCAACACATGCTTCAAATCTGATCTTGAGAAACCCAAACCGAGGAGTGTCTGGGGCCACCAAACCTGTTTCCTTTTGTGAAACATGTTAACTTCATAGTCGGATTTGCCAAGATCATTGGGAAGGTAGAAATATTGACTGTGAAGGATAGTTACCTACCTTTCCAAGTGCTGCTAAAGCCTTAAAGCTATTATCTCAGATGGGGCACACACACAGATGACTCCATTTAGTTCATCCCCTCCTTGCTGGCTTTAAGTCAGTAGAAATTCCACCCAGAACAACTAGCAGTAAACTTTGCCTGAGCAAAACCTCTGCTTTAGCAGCTAACATAGCCCATGATCTTTCAAAAAAGAAAGTGGTCCTTCAAAAGCTGAGGTTGGTGGGTGTGCATCCAGTGGGGGGGGGGGACTTTGCTGATCCCTTTGGGAGTGCACAAAGAACTGCCTGTTCTGGGATAAGTCTGCCCAGCTCATGCAATCCTCATCAAGAATCACAAGGGCAGGGTTTCCCAAAGCATGCGTTGCAACGCCTTAGGACAGAGGAGTCCAAAGTTTTTGGCAGGAGGGCCACATCATCCCTCTGACACTGTGATGGGGGCCAGGAAAAAAAGAATTAATTATATGAATGAATGAATGAAGGTCTTGCAATAGCTCAAGGCCTATAAAAAGCCTGGCACAAAGCAAGGCCACTCTTTCCTTCACTGCCACTGCTGCACCACAGATGTGAAACAGCAAGCAATGGAGGGAGCCCTCATTCCACAGCTCACGCGAGAGGTCAAACAGCTGCCTTCATGCTGAGATCAGTTGTGTCGGGCCAGCGCAGGCTCCAACAAATCTCCAGAGGGCCAGAGGTTCGTTGCAGACTGGGGGTTCCTTGAGGGCCACATTGGGAGTCCTCGAGGGCTGCAAGTGGCCCCAGGGCTGGGGTTTGGGCACCCCTGCCTTAGGACATTGCGGCACACTCACAGGGGTGCCATGGGATGTCCCCGGAAGCCACTCCTACTTGTTCTCTCGGGTGCCACCATCTTGGATCTTGCAAAATCTTGCAAGATTTGGGCAATGCTACCTTGGGGGGTCTTGTGAGATTCCACGAGATCCAACATGGTGGCACTCAGCTGAGTACGGAAGAAGAGACCACAGGGGTGTCATGACCCAGGTAAGATTGGGAACCACTGACAAAAGGGGCTTGCAACTCGAATTTTAAACGGTAACTTGTTTATGTCACCATACACTTTGTGGACTGTATTCTTTAAGGTGCAACAAGACCCGTGTTTGCTACACCAGGCTAATACTGCATGATCTTCAACTGGTATCCTCTTCATATTAGGTTATTAGTTTTAGCTGCCACTCAGAATCCTTCTTCAGCGGAGTAGCTGTGTTAGTCTGTTGCAGCAAAACCCACCAAGGGTCTTATCGCACCTTTTAAAGATGAATGAATTTATCTCAGCGCTAACTTTTGTGGGCTGCACCTCATAAGAAGCTTGAATCTCCGGTTGCCCAGGACTGCAGACCAGAAGGGGAAGCTTCCTCTGACATCTGCCATCAGCCAACAAGCTCTTTGGCTGCTTGTTTTGTATTATGTTATAAGCCTTCCTGGGGATTATATTGATGGGAAGGCAAGGAATAACTCTGAATATAAATTTAGGAGAAAATATAGGATCTCACTGGATATCGTAGAGAATGTTAGAGTCAAACTTAAAACACGGTACCCAAAACTGGGATGCAGTATTCACCTGGGATCCAGGTGAAGTCTGATTAGTGTGTTAGAAAACGGAGTTGTTGCTTCTCATGATCTTGTGTGTTAGATGAAGGGCAGATGCATTCAAACCCTGAGCATCTGGTGACCTCTGCTTCAGCAGCAGCTCTGTCTTGGTGCTGAAGTGCATAATGTTTGCATGCTGCAGTAGACCTGCTGTCATGATTGTAGTATGGTGGCATACAAAGCAAGCTAATACCGGCACCTAAAGCTCGCTTCCTGCAAATGGCTTGCTTTGTTGACAGCTGCTAGCCGTGCGACCTCCAGGTGTCTCTGAATAGCAGTTGCAGGAAAGCAATGGTAGGAGAGGGGTCTGCCTCCGTCTCCTGCTTGTGGACCTCTTGGAGTCCCCTGATAGCTGCTGTGGGAAATGTTGGACTAGAAAGGCCTTCGCCCTGATCCATCAGGGCTGCTCTTATGGTTTTTTTTAACAGCTCTGCCCTAAAGATCACCGCTTAACTTTCTGCACCTAGCGCTAATTGGTCTTGTATATATTTTTATATCTGCATGGGATGCTCTGTGTTTACAGCGGCCCAGCCCTATACAGCTGTACTCCCCACCATTCATCCTGGCGCCCATCAAGGACAAGCAGACGGAGCTGGGGGAGACTTTTGGAGAGGCCAGTCAGAAGTACAATGTGCTGTTTGTCGGGTACTGTTTGTCGCACGACCAGCGCTGGCTCCTGGCCTCTTGCACCGACCTGCACGGCGAGTTGTTGGAGACCTGCATTGTCAACATTGATTTACCAAACAGGTAGGGTAGAAGACAAGGTGTCTTTGTAGCTCATTGGTGGAACGCGTGCTTGGCGTAAGTTGGGTCTCTGGCAGCTCAGGGAGATGTTTCTCTGCCTAAGACCCAAGATAGCTACTGCCAGCCAGAATAGACAGCACAGGGCCAGATTATGTTTAAGTATGATTAAGTATCAATATGATGCAACTTTCTCTTGAAGACCTGCTGTCTGACACATGTTTCTGTCCTCACGCTGTGTTCTTTGTTGGAAGCTTTGCCATAAATCCTGCTTCTCGGTGAAGTTCAGTTGATGGGAACAAAGGAAAGGGGCTCTTTGGAAGCAACAACGTAGCTTTCACACTCTCTTCATCAGGAGGCCCAAGTGTCTCAGTCACTAGCCTTTCTTAAAACATCTCGTGAAAACCCACTCCTTTCATCTGGTCTCCAGCTTTTGTCATGTTTTTATGGATCTCCAATGCTTTCTGAGCTTCATTTTTTTTTTAACACATGTAGTTTTGCATTTTAAAATGTTTTAATTATTTGGTATCTATATTTGTCACCTGCCACCCTGGTGGCCGCTGTAGAGGCAGAACAATAGCATTGAAATTGCCAGGTAATGCATCTGACTATAGAGAGGTGCCTAGTTCATTGTGTTGAACTCAGCACAATATGGCCATTGGAGTGATTGTTTCGACATTATGTATGGCCTTTCACACTGTCATTGTTAAAGCAATAATGATAAGCGTTGTTGGTTCTTCAGTTTAAAAGAAAAAATATCCTGAACCAAAATGTTAACTTCTTAAAAGTAGCTTGATACAGCAGTTTCCCGCTGTGGCTGTAATGGTTATAACAAATATATGACATTGAAAGAGCACTTTGGACTATTTAAAATATTTATTGCAGTAACAATAGCCAGATAAGAGAGTTCAATATTAGCAACCCATTGCGGGTGGGATGGTTAGGTCAATGGCTTCTGTGGGGCTAACTAGTGAGTTAATGACTGAGATGTGCTGGATCACAAGTCATTCTGTAATGCAAACTGTCTTCTTGGTCAGGTGCCATTGGAAAAAGGTAACTGAGCATCTGAATCTCCGGGGATGGGGCTTTTGTAGTGCAGTAACTGAATAACCAGAGTGTCCTTTGCTCACTCTCTCTCTCTCTTCTCCATAGATCCAGGAGGTGCAAAGTATCCGCCCGTAAAATTGGCTTGCAGAAGCTTTGGGAATGGTGCATTGGGATTGTCCAGATGACCTCACTGCCCTGGAGAGTTGTAATTGGACGCCTTGGGAGACTCGGGCACGGGGAGCTGAAAGGTACACACCGCTTCATGGCCTTGACCACGTTGTCAAACCCAGCTTGCTCCTTTCCTTTCATGGTCTGCCAAGCATGTCTATAGGTACTGACTCAGGGGGCAGAGTGGAGAGTGGTGATCGTGTTTCTTTGACATGCCTTGGTGACAGTCCTCTTGATCCTCTGCATTCTTAGGTATTTGTGGGCTTCCAGTACCAGAAATCATACTGTTCTTCCTTCATGGTATCGGCAAAGCAGCAGTGAAACTAAATCTTCCTGTTCCCAACTTGCAAGGTCCGAGGTGTCTCATTTTGCCCAATCTGCATCAGGCATTGGGGCATTGTTTGTTTTTGAACAGTGCTCTGGTGCCCAAAGGAAAAGATTGAGCAGCGAGTCCATTCTCTTGGAAGCATCCCTGCAGGCTGTCGGGCCAGCCTTTTCTGAAAGTCTTCCAAAAGGAGGAGAGACTCAGCTTCCCTTAGACAGCCTCTGTGGCTGCAGGGCTCCTGAGTCAGAAACTTTTCTTAATACATTGCTTCAGGCCTTAGCCAGATGGAAACAAAAGGTTCACAGTAGTCCTGAATCAGAATTGCTTATTTCCCAATTGCACTTGGAAACTCCACCTTCTCTTCACAAGATCATGTCTGTTTCCTGATGTTGAGATCTGGCCCATTTTTAGATCTTTGGGACATGACTTCCTGTATAAGGGGCAAGAAGCAGCCCAGGGGCTGGTTTTTAAGCCACCAGGTGTCAATAACCACCAAGTTTCTTGAGAGCTACAAGAACCTATGAAACCCACGACAACAGCTTTTGACTAAAGCATCCTAGGGCACTGGCTCCATCAAGAGGACACTACTGACATTGCAGTAGTGTGTGTCTGTCTTTTTTTCTAAGTGGATCTCAATTCACCGAGTATCATGCAGAATGGATGTAACCATAAGAAATGAGTAGTTATTTTTGACCTGAAGTCAAGTCCCTTAGCTGTTAGAATCCCTTAAGATCAGACAGTTTCCAATCCATTTTTCCATCAAAACAGGGCCTTTATTTGCTGTGCTCTGAGGTAGTGTAACAAATGAAAAAGCGATCCCATCCTAAAAGAACTGGAACCCCTAAAAGGTGGCAAAGCCCCCAGACCCTTTACAAAGTGGAATGAAGTGATTTCAGCTGGACCTGCAAATCCTGTTCACGCTGACCTGAGAATAAATTCAGTTGAACTCATTGGGACTGACTTCTGAACGGACATAGGTATGAGTGCAGCATAAGGCAAAGAAGTAGAAGAGACTGATTTTTGTTTGCTTAGCCATTTGTTTAACCATCTTCTGCATCAGGTCCTTGTACAGTATAAAAGCAGTGACTCCTCATTTTGTGCCTTACGCATGCACTTGGTTTTGGTCTCTAGTATGTTCCAACTTTCAGCATTTCAAATGAGGTAGTTCATCACCGAGGGTCCTTCTTGAGGTCTTGGTTTGCCCACCGCTCTTCCATCGGGGGGAGGAGGTAACTCCTGGTTTCAGAAGTAGACTACCTCAGAATGCCAGGTGCAAGAGGGTGGCAACAGGTTACAGGACTCTTGTCTTGTGTGCTCTGGAGGCATCTGGGGGGGCGCACTGTGAGATACAGGAAGCTGAACTAGATGGGCCTTTGGCCTGATCCAGTGGGACTCTTAGAATCGAATGTGACCTTAGTTTCTTGAATTGAAGAGTAACGACATAACTTAAGCAGTATGTTACAGCTGCCCTGTAGTGCCAAGGGTGAAGTACATGTCTTTGTGGACTTAAAAGCAATCTCAAATGCAGTAGTTTTAAGGCAAAAAAATAAAATAAAATCCAGAAAGTGATGCCTGCTCTTTTTCTTCTACGAAAAGCAACACGCAATTGTGCATTTTCTATTAGTAAATGTAAAATAGAGACCAGTCCTAAAGTGGCGACAGGGGGACAGCAGTTCATTTGGTTTCAGTACCGGCTTGCTGGAGTGGGGTGAAAATCAGGAACAGATTGAGAATAGAGTTTCCTCCGTATCTCCTTCAACTTGCATCTGGATTTGTCTGCCCCTCTACTCACGAGGCATTTCTTGGGAACAGTGTTGGCTGCCTTGGCCCCTGACCATCTTGGTTTGGTTAGGCAGGAATCTGTGGCACCAGGATACCGTTGCTGCGACTGGCTGAGTTCAGACCTGTCTGCCTCTTGATTCTCTTGCACAGCTCTGTGATCTTGTCTGTTTTGAATTTGGGGAGCTTGCCTTGCCTTGGAATCCATCATGTCAGGCCCTTGGTTTAGAAATTCGCTAATCCAGTGAAAGCTGTTTTGTTGCTGCCAGGTCAGCAAAATACCACATTGGCATCTTAATAATTAGGACAGCAGACATTGCCTTTCTGGGCGGTTGGGGTAAGCTTTGGGCACACCGTGAGCGAAGGGGCAGAAATCTAGGCATCTTCACCTGTTTCAGTCATTTCTGAGCCAAGAGGTGGGCTGAAGTGTTCTGTCGCGTAGTGTTGGACCCAGAATTCACTGTCCTGAAGTGGGTTGTGACTCAGCAAGTAACTTTTGACAGGCTTGAATGGGGGAGCATGCGTGTTGCTTGCACAGGGAAGCGACCACTTGCAAGCATCCTAAGTGGCCACTGAGTGTTTGTATAGCTGGAAAAAGAATCTGAGAGCAAGCAAGTATATAGAATGGCTCCCAGGACTGCTGTGACTAGACAGTGTGGTTTGTTGGGGGCGGTGCCACTGCTCGCCACCTCACCTGTCCCTCAGATATGCCTCTATGTAGGGCTTGGATGCCAAACTTGCACGCGGTATTAGTGTGGTGACTGGCCAAAGGGTTAAATGGAGGGAATGGGAGATAGGAAGGCAGAAGACAGATGAGCCTACGGAGCAGGGGTGATGAGGAGAGGCTTAAGGGAAAATGTGTTATAGTCAGGTGGGAGAATTGCATTTCAGCAGAGAGATTCTGAATTGGCTGAGGGGAGTGAGATTGGTTTTAGGCTTTGCAAGGAGGAATAAGGTAGGTAAGAGAAAAATAGAGCAGGTGGATGAGTTTAAGCAGCAGGCACAGAGGACCGGAGGTACTGAAGTGGACCACATTTAAACTCCTCCTCCTGGCCCATTTCTTCCCAGGCTGTTTTGTTTTTCCTACCAATGATGAGTTCAGTTCTGCTGCACTTGGACTCTTAGGTGAGAAGAGATCTTGCCCCACCCCAGGCCAATCCCATGCTCTTTTCTACTCTCCCTTTTTCCAGACTGGAGCATCCTGCTTGGGGAGTGTTCGCTGCAAACAATCAGCAAGAGGTTGAAAGAGGTGTGTCGAATGTGCGGCATCTCCTCCGCAGACTCTCCCTCCATTCTCAGTGCCTGTTTAGTTGCCATGGAGCCCCAGGGATCGTTTGTGGTGATGCCAGGTAAGCTCCATTGCTGACTGACATTGTGCTTCGTTTGCTTGTTTTCCCTTTACTTAAAATATTTCTGTTGGCATCTACTGAAGTACTATACCGTATGTCACGCACCATGAGAAAATGTAGTATGGGGGAAAGTGGGAGGGAAAATTGCCCTCATTCCGTTCTTTGAAATTGGAAAATGTGAAAGTCGTGTCATTCCTTATTCCTTAATGAATTCCTTAAAGAATAAGGAATGGTCTGTTCTCCCGCAAAACCTGCTTTGGGTTGAGTTGAGACAAGGCTACTGTTTAGGTGTAGCAAAAGAGCAGCACTGCCTCCCATATGCCCTATTCTCAGTGCCTTCCTGCTGGATTCTAGATGCTGAACCCAGTGTTTTGATAGAGTCCAATACATGTGCACCTTTATCTCCACAACTGATGCTTGGGGGAAAAAACCATGCGAGGATCCACAAATTGGACCACTTATGCAGGCATAAAATCGAACACATGGACCTGGAGGGAAGTGATCTTTGTGGTCTTGCCTTCTACTCCATGCAGGTTCTAGATATTTTAGAGCTTTGTCCAAATGAGTCCTCCAGTGAGTCCTTTTCATCCTTAAGAGTCATCCTTCTGTGCATTAAACGATGGGCAAATGGGGACAGTGCCTCACTGATCTCTGTGCCGCCACAAGATGTGGTGATGGGACTGGCGTGGGTGACTTTAAAAGGGGATTGGACAAATTTGTAGAGGACCAGAGGTCTAGCAAATCGCTACTAGTCACGATGGCTATGCGCTACCTCCCAATTCAGTGAGAAGGTGTCTCTGAATCCCAATTGCCCCACCATCCCATCAGCCACATTTCCATCTCTGGGAGGATCGAGTACTAGGAGCATTCTCAAGTCTGTGACATGAGCATCCTACTGTGCCTCGCTCTACAGATGCCGTCACCATGGGATCCGTGTTCGGCCGCGGCACTGCCCTGAACTTGCAGTCATCCCAGCTGAATACCCCGCAGGACGCCTCTTGCACTCACATCTTGGTGTTTCCGACCTCGGCCACCATCCAGGTTGCTCCTGCAAACTATCCCAATGAAGATGGCTTCAGCCCCAATAATGGTAAGTCTGGCTTCTGCCCAAACACTCAGTGGCAAACCCTGCAAGTGTGTGTTTTATTCCTCATTCATGGGAGCAGCGTGCCCTGGATATTGTGATCTGCCGTTTCTGTTTAGCCACATGCTCTTGTGTCTTTAGCTAGGATGTCAAAGTGAACAGTGTTTGCCTGTAGTTGGTCCACGACAGCATTGTCACCTTTTGAGCTAGACAAACTGTGGTGATTATGTGCAGCAAGGGCTGATCACCTTCTGAAATAAACACATTGAAGAAGTATTTATGTTTTTTTCCAGGCTTGGCACAGACCTCCACAGTGCTCTTAAAACTGAGCCTGAAGCTCTAAGGCAGGGCCAGGAATGAGATTCTAGAGAGGTGGTAAGAAGGTGCAAAAGCAGGAGAGTAGGGGCGCTTCCGGGTGCGGAGCCAAACTCATGCCCAGGTCCAGACCTGCGCTCAGCCAACCCCTTTTGGCCCAGGGACCTCCAAAAGCTGGAGTATGCACTGCAGCAGAAAGGAAAGGAAAACACAGAAGCTATATTCCCTGAGCCTTTGCGGCACATGCCTGTACATTTCCATGTTTATCCTTCCAAACAGCCCTCTCAGTTTGTCTAGACGATGACTAGCCCGAGTGGGACACCTGGTCAGTTGCATGGCTGAGTGGAGATTTGGCCTTGGACAATTCACTGAGTCAGGCTGGCCATGGTTGCCACTGCACCGGTCAGCTTGACTTGGTGAGTAGTCCAAGGCCAAATCCCCAACGCACTGGCTTTCTAAGCATCAGTGTTCATGCAGCACCTTGTAGAGTTAGGTCTTAAAGACAGCGTCTCTGGATAGTGCCTGATGTGGAAAAACACACCCTCTTTGTTTTTTGGATGTACTGTACTGTGGAATCAAAACTGTATTGATCACTGCTGTAGTTACAGTTAACGGTATAAATCAGTTACCTGATTCTTTAACATCTCTTCCCAGTGACTTGCTCAACTATTTGATGGGAGGGGCAACTACAAAGAGGGTTAACTATTGTGTTACGAAGCAGAGTTGCAAAGTACTACCCCGGGTTCTTCTCTCTTAAACAGAGAACGAGTCTGCTTTGATCTGCTTCTGGAATTTAGTGGGCCTCACAGGGGAAGCCTCCCCCTTACGCACATGTGCTGCTGTTCTTTCATGCCCCCCCAATCCCTCCTGAACACGATGCTTACCAATGTTTAACCCACATTAAACCTGGCCGTTCAGGTCTCGCGTGCTAATTGGAGCCATGTCCAAAGGCAAGCGTTGTCCAAAAGGGCGTTAGATTTAATTTTCTCAGCTCTGCTCTGTGTTTAATGATTAAAAAGCCTCCGCAGCCTATTAGGCCTCTCATTTGTACCTTGGAGACCACGCTTGTTTGGGTTAGTGCATCGAGCTTGTGGGAGGAACTCTTAATAAGGCAGGCTGTGTTACTGGCAGTTGCCGTCTGCTGTTCTTTGTAGGAGGGACAAACTTGTGTGTCGGACGAGAAGCATTATTGTAATAAATTGGGCAGCTGTTCCCTTAACTTCTCTGCTACAAAACAACCGAAAGCATTTTCTGGGAACCTGAGAAGATTCGGGACCAAGCCTGTGCTTGTCTTGCCAAAATGAAAATTGCACTTGCCGGTTTTTTGTGGGCCTTGCCATGCCCAACTCCCTAGACAGCCTCTTGAGGAGACAGTGAACAGGGGCAAAGGTGTTCACCTATTCAGAGTGAGGGCGATGCTTCCCGTCATCACTCTGAATGGGCGTGTTTTTGAGCTGGCTACGTGATCCTTGATTGGCAGAGGCCATGTAATCAGGAAGGAGGAGAACATGGCTGAAGCATGCCAAAAAAATCACTTGCAGAATTTTTGGCTCACTCCAACATACAAAGGTATTTAGTTGGCTTCCACTACCACAGTTTCTCTCTGCCCTCGTATGACAGCGTTCTCGGTTCATGTTTTCAATGGTGTCTCTGTAGTGTGGAAACTGCATTGCATCATGTAAAGTTCTTTGGTTCCCTGTGTTTAAGTTAGCAACTTTTCATCATCTCAAGCAGTTGTGAAATAAAAACTTGCCTTTCAAAGAACTGAGCCAACAATAGTTTGAGATGCAGCAAAGCTCTCCTGCCTGAAATTATATTCGAAAATGGACTGACTGCAAATAAAAACTTTCCTTAGAACGTGGGTCTCCAAACCCCGACCCGGGGGCCAGATGTGTCCCACGGCCAGCCTCAGTCCGACCCGCGGCCAGCCTCTTGTCCCCTGAAAGCCTCTGGCCCACTTGGCTGAACATGACTGGTTGCATCTGGAAGGTGTTCTAAGGGCCAGAGAGTTTGAATGAATGAGCCCATTCATTCATTTATTCACTCATCTAAGTTCCATCTCTAATTTATTTATATAAATTTTATATTTAAAGTTTTTTTCCGGCCCTTAGCACCTTGCCTGATATTTGATGCGGCCCTCTGGCCAAAATGTTTGGAGACCCCTGCTTTAGAGGATCATGAGGTATCACCATTTTTGTGTCACTAGAGCAAAGGAACGGTCATAAGCATTTCTTGCAGCTGCTGGAGGCAGGGGATTGTGGCAAGGAAAGAAAGCAGAACAGGTGTGTCGTAGGATGAGCAAGCCTTTCTCTTGAGTGAGCCTCAAAGAGCCAGGCACAGATCCAGCAAGAGATGAAGGTGGTTTGGGAATGTGTCATCCCTCTGGATAGTCCTGGTGGTTGAAGGCATTCCTCAAAACTAAGGTGCTTTCTCTTTGTTTGCCTCTCCTTCAGATGACATGTTCGACCTTCCATTCCCGGATGACATGGACAATGACATTGGAATTCTAATCACTGGGAATCTCCACTCATCTCCAAACTCCTCTCCTGTCCCTTCCCCTGGCTCTCCTTCTGGGATTGGAGTAGGACCATCCTTCCAGCATAGCCGGGTGAGTGCCTTACAGGTTTTTTTTAAATGTGTGTGTGTTCCTCAGTCATTCCACGAGCCCCGTCTTGTCTCTGCACCAGCTGCATCTTCACCAGAAAAAGGGCCATGGAGCACGAAAGGTTCATGTGGGAGAAGCATCCTGGCTCCAAGACACATAGTTCTGTAAAGGTCATAACCAGCTGATTGGGCCTGGAAGCATACCAGTAGCCATCCATTCTAGCAAAGGACCTGTGTAATATGGTCAGACCAGTGAACACTTGAAATCACCTTGATAATTGTGTTTGATATTAACTGAAGCTCATGCACAGCCGTCAAAGACAGTCTCTTGGGTTACAGTAGTCCAGCTGCTCATGTAAGGGAAGCTACTTTGAAACCCTATGGCTTCAGATTTCTCAGAAGTAGTGTGGCTTCCATTTCTTTTTTTCTCCGAACTCTGCCACAAGCTGCTTGATTTGAGGTTTGGGGGTAATTCTGGTCAGGTTCAGACAGAACACTACATGTTACGTGAACCCCCCAGCGCAACCTCTCGCATTGACCAGAAGAGTGAAACCTTTTGCTTTCCCTTTAAAAAAACAAAACCATAGTTCTCTATTACATATGAACCTGAAGATCTGTGGTTTTACTGATCATAATTGGAACAAGCCAGGATAGAAAAATAAACAAAGCCCTGTTATGTTTGTTTTTCCCTTTGGGCGGGTGCAGGGGGGGGAGAAAGAGAGAGAGACTGGCCTAGTGTCACTAAGTAAGCTTCATGCCTGATTTGAACCTGGGTTCAGCATTTGGACCAGTGCACCACACTGGCTCTCAGTGTAAAGGGAAGCTGCACTGTCCTTTTTTTAAAATGAAAGCAGAGAATTTCACTCCAGCATGCATGAGAGGGGAAGAGGCATGCACACTACTCCCTTTTCGGTTTAGTGCTGAACCATGGTTTAGCATCAGTGCATGAATTGGGACCATCTTGTACTTCACTGTGTGATCTTAGAAGCAAAGGATGATCCTGGTACTTTAACACAATGGTTGTTTTTTTTTTCTTTTTTCTTTTTTCCAAGCTGCACTGAATAGCCCTTGGGAGCCCTATTTGAGGACTTTCCTGGAAGTGAGCTAGATTAAAGTCTCCCCAGAAGATTTGCTATAGGTGGAGAGACTCTCTTCTCCCACCCCCACCCCCCCCACCCCCATGAATGGCAAAAGAACATGTTTGGAACTGCAACATCTCCAGCTGCGGGGCTTTTTATGCAAATACTGTTTTCTTAGCCCAGGGTGCTTGCCACTCAGTAGTTAATTTTCCTTAAAGTGGCTTTTAAGAAGCTGGTTCCAGCAGCAAAGCTTATTCAAAATGCAAATTAATTTTTTGCTAATTTCAGAAAGTCGGGTTCTTTAAACTCAAACACAGCATAGTGTTGAAGTGCTTAGCAGAGCTTCCCGCTTGCGATCTCTGTTGCGAAGCACTTCAGCAGCTTCTTACGCATGTCCATCATCCTTTGCTGAGAAAATTGACAGAACCTGCAGGCGCGTATTTTTGACACAACGGCAGTAACAGTGGGATTTTTTTTTCCAAGAGAGAGTATTTGTCTCCTCTTTCAATAAACAGAGGATAATTGGGGGGGGGGGGGGGAGATAAATTCAGTGGAATGCTTGTGATGATGTTGCCCTGATAAAGCATCTCTTCCCAGCAACAGCAAGGCAAGCTTCTTTTTCCCCTTTTTCTCAGAGTTCAGTGGCTCTTTAAGTTTTGAGAGTTACGAGTTTACTCTAGTGGCAGATACCAGCGTGAAGTAGGCTATTTTGCTAAGCTGCCTTATGGGACCTGCGTTGAGGGTGTGAATTTCCTTTTGGGCTCCCAATTTATTACTTATTTTTGCACATTACACCATCCTTCCTCCAAGGAGCTCAAGGTAGTGTACATAATTCCTTCCTTTTGTCCTCACAACAACCCTGTGAGGTAGATGAGGCTGAGAAAGAGTAGCTGGCCCAAGGTCACCTAGAAAGCTTCATGGTTGAACAGAGTTTTGAACCTGGGTCTTCCAGGTTGCTCGAACCACAAACTCCCAAACCAAATATGAACCTGCTCTAATTCTCCTGACTACCATATGTGATCCTTAGTGGCTGGCTTTGGAATCGGGAACAATAATTTGTATGGCTTTTGGTGGGTAGTGGTGGATGGTTAAACCGCTTTGTGAACTTTTTGTTGAAAAGCGGTATATAAATACTGTTAATAATAATAATAATAATAATAATGGTGGTGTCCAATTTCAGAGGTTCCTGTATTGCAGTGTGTGCCCCTCCCCACACACGGGACACACTAAGAGCGTAACTGTGTTAGTTTTGTCTTTTTCTCGTCGTGATCCCACCCCTTCCAAATGGGGCATTGTGACCCCATTGGGGTCATGACCCACAGGTTGAAGAACACTACTTTATCACCAGCCTGCATTGCTTCAGTTGCTGCTGTAATGAGATGGGCGATCTGAGGGGCTTCGTTAACCAAACGTGGCCTTTTCTAGGTGACTGCCTTTTTGCAGCCGCTGGTTTAACAATTAACGCAAGCCTGGTAATTGAGGTGTAATTTTTGCTGTTAACAAAAGCGGCAGTGTGCCTTGGTTGTCCCTCCACCCCGGTCACGGGAGGGCACCTTTCCGTCCATGCGCCTTGTAACTGAATGCCAGAATCTATGGGCTGTTTTCAGCCAGGCAAGCTTTGATGTGAAATTAAGACATTAAACACGGAGAGACTAGCAACTCTGAGGGCAAGCCCGGAGGACTCAAATAAAATAATTCAGCTGAAAGCTGAAAAGGTACCGTCCTTTTTACCATGTTGGGTGGCTTGGTGAGTTAGCAAAGAATGTATCAGGTTGTGCTGAACGATTTTAAAGTTATTTGCAGTCTTGGGGGCACTCTGGGGACTCATGATATCAATAAAAGCAAATCAGTGCAGGAGCAGGGTAAACCAGAAATCCCCCTAAACCAGAAACAGCAGCTTGAGTAACAGAGAACTTGGGGAAGACTCGGCAAGAAGAGGCAGCCCTTCAACTTCTAGCGGAACTCTGGCAAGGAGGAGGGAGATACATACTAAAGACAGAGCATTTTGCTCAGCAGGGGCTGCTGCTGACAAAGCCCTGTTGCACGTTCCCACTATCCGAACTTGAGAGGGAGGTGAGGCATGCAGGAGAACCTCCTTCCCTGGTCTTAGATTCGTATGGAAGGAAGGCACTTCCCGGTCTCTTGGCTGTATGCCCTTTTAGGCTCTGCAAGATAATTGCTAGCACTTTGAATCGAACTGGGAACTAAACCAGTAACCAGTGCAGCTGGAGCGAGAATGACAAGAAGCGGTCATGTCATACCTCCATGACAGCCAGGTCAGCTGCAGTTTTGCATCAGCCACCATTTCCAAAGGTATCTTCAAGGGCCTCCCCTGCTTAGGGAGCTTTGTGTCAAACCAGTTGTGGGGTTGACAGAGGCGTGCACAAAACAAATGGATGTTGCCAACTGAAGCTGGCAAAGCCACACCTCCTGAGGTCACACCTGCAAGATTGTCAATTCTGTTTGCCAGGGCCTGCAATGATATTTCCATCTGAAAGTTCTCTCCCATTGGCTTTCACCTACACGCTGTCGGCTTGCTTTGCCACCAAACTCATCATTTCGTCTTCTCCTTCCTCCAGAGCCAAGGAGAACGTCTCCTCTCCCGGGAAGCTCCTGAAGAGCTGAAGCAGCAGCCTCTGGCGTTGGGGTACTTTGTGTCCACTGCCAAAGCCGAGAACCTTCCGCAGTGGTTCTGGTCGTCCTGTCCGCAGGCCCAGAACCAGTGTCCCCTCTTTCTGAAGGTTTGTGGAATATCTTGGCCCCAAGAGGGAAGAGGGTAGCCCTACTTTTTTACTGGCAACCTGCCACCCAGGCACTTGCTGGTGTCTTCCTGGTGCTCGTTTCTGCAGAGAGCTGAACTTCCAGGGCGTCTGGGCACACCTGTTGAGGTTTAACTCTTTTGATCAACTAAAAAGATGCCTCTAATTTAATTGGTCAGCAAATGAAAATGTTTTTTAAAAACTTACGTCAACTCAAGTGCTTATAAAATAGTCTGTGCCTAAAACTCTCCTAGGAGGCATTCCCTCCTGCGTGTGAGAGAGTGCTGGTTTTGTAAGACATCTACTGTGGTGTGTGCATAGACCATCTGAAAACTGTCCTTTTGAGTTATTGAGTATTTTTCTTGAGAATTTGTTTTCTGATATGCAGATCTAATTGACTGAGTGGAAAACTAAGATCTCTTTAATCCATTTCTGCCTGACCCTCAGGTGTACACATTTGATCCCTGTAGCATATATGCAACGGGGCAGAAGTGGCTTAAGGTGCCAGGTTCACACCCCAGCATCTAAAGGGAGGGCAGCTTAGATGATAGGGTTTCAGCCTAGAGACTCTCCACTGTACCTGGAGATGATGTTGGGGAGTGATCCTGGGACCTTCTGAATGCAAATCAAGTGCTCTCTAGAGCTGAGCAATGCCCCCTTCCCCAGCAGATGTTGCCCTGCTTGCTTTCATCTGCAGACAGTGCTATATTCTAGACACAGCTATAGTAAGGCCCAGATAGGAGAGCTTGGCGTACTGGTTTATGAGGTTGCTCCCCAGCATTCTCCTAGAATTTGCCACCCGGTTGTACTCAAAAGTCCCTCAGGCCTCGTTTTCAGTCTCTGATTGAAGAAGGCCCTCAGTATGGAGAATAATCATGACCCCGTGTGTCTCCTCTTTTGCAGGCATCGCTGCACCACCACATCTCTGTTGCACAGACAGACGAGCTCCTCCCTTCCCGGAACACTCAGAGGGTCCCTCACCCCTTGGACTCTAAAACCACGTCGGATGTCCTGAGGTAAGAGGTCCCGCTCCAGGTCCCGCTGTCCGTCCCCCCCAAACCCTGGCAATGCAAACTTTGCTCTTTTCAAGCCGTTGCTCTTTGAAGCTTTTCTTCACTTTTAAAGGATCCACCAGCTTATTCTGCAGATTTTTGGAGGAAGGGTATGTGCAGAGAACTAAAGGGTATTCCCAGTGTTTCCCCACCTCTCTTAGGAAACCAAAGCTATATGTCAGGGGTGGCCAAATTTGCTTAGAGCCGCATACAATAAACGTCACGTGTTTGAGAGCTGCAATATTTAAGAAGCATTTGCATATATTTACGCACTATGAACATTAGATTTCCATTTTAATCCAGTGGACCCTTGAGTTTATTTCCTGTAAATAATTATCAAGCTTGAAATTTTTAAAATTTACGTTTTATATTACTTGTGCTGCAAAAGAGGAACTCAGCCAACATATTTCCACGATCCACACGTGGAATATCAAGTAGCCGCATGTGGCCCGCAAGCCACAGCTTGGCCATCCCTGGCAGTCAAAACTTTGTCCAGTCTCTTGTATGGTGTTGGCCACACTTGTTAGAGTTACGGTTTGACCGCCCCTCGTATGTACTGTAGTAAGGTTTCTGATTCTACTTGCTACTCAGGGGAGGAAAAAAAAAGCCCTTCTTTCTGATCAGGAGCAAAAGAGGGCCACTAAAATGCTTAAGGGGTGGAGTAGCTTCCTTGCAAGGGAAGGCTATATGGTTGGGGGCTTTTGGTTTAGAAAGAGGAAGGCTAATAGAGAGAAGTGACTGGGACTGATACTTTCTCCCTTTTCCACAATGCCAAGTACATGGCTGGGGGGGGGGGGGCTTGTGCCTCCTACCTTAGCAGGGCTGCTCTTGAACTGATTTTGGTTTTCTTTCCCCCCCCCCCCCCATCCTCTAGGTTTGTTTTGGAACAATACAATGCACTGTCCTGGCTCACGTGCAACCCTGCAACACAGGATCGCAGCTCCTGCCTTCCTATCCACTTTGTGGTGCTGACACAGCTATACAATGCCATCATGAACATCCTTTAGTACCCATCAGGCGCCTGGCTGATCGTCCCCTTTGACCTGAGAACCCATGCCGTGTCCCGTCAGGAGTTGGACCTCTTCAGAATGCCCTCCAAGGGCTCCGAGTGGGATACGAGGAGGGTTGCCCGGCGGAGCACCCCAGCACTTCTGTCTGAAATCTCAGGCAGCGGATGTATTTACAACCTCGCGACTGTTACTTTTGGTGACTGAACATAACGGACCGTGGAGGAGGCAGTCTCCTCCTCGCTCTCCCACGTGCAGATCTCTGCGGCGGAGGAACAGGGGAGCATCCAGCTTCCGAAGCGAAACAGGGCCACGACCAGCTTTGGCTGGCCCAGTGCTGCAATGTTCTTGCTAACTGCGAGATGGGACTTTGCTGCAGAGAAGACCCAAGTCTAGTCGTTTATAAATAGTGGAATATTCTGTCTACCTGGAATTCCTGTCGGAGTGGATTGGAATGAATGCATGCATTTTGTTACCTGTCCATGTAGATGCGAATGGTCTGGAGATGCTCTTTAATTTTTCTTTTTGTTCTTTTGTTTTTGTTTTAATTTATTTATCGGGGCTGTTTTTAAATTATAGCGGACCAGGTACAATAAGTGATCCAGCTCCGTTCCGCTTGGAACTATTTATCGACATACCTCTCTTGCTTTTCTGACCTAGAAATTGGGGCAAAACCGTATCGGACCCAACTCTGCTTAGAGCCAGTCGGGAAGGTCTCTAGGAGTCGCCATATTCTTGTGGACCTTTTTTTTTTTGGGGGGGGGGGGGTGTTAAGGAATTCTGTCAGTAGGAAGATTTAAAGAAATCTGATAAATGAGAACATAGTACAGGATAACCAAGACTGAGTGGAAGACAAATTGAGAGGCAGGGATTGATTTCAAGGAGTTTTGGACAGATTGGGAAAATATTCCAGTGCCCTCAGTCACTCAGAAACCAGGCTAGGCAAATTCTCCCAAAAGTATTTTTTTTTAAAGAGCAAAGCACCAAACTACTTTTTGTTTACGCTTGATCAGTTCCGCATCTGGTGTGCTTTTTCTGTCTCAGAGGAAAAAATATTTCAATAATTTTTTTTTTTTAGTTTATAGCATTAAATTAGTACTTGAAAGTGGAAACCACTGTGGTGGTGTGGGGGGGGGGGGAGAAGACTTGGTTTCATCAAAATGTTTGCCATTTAAAAAAAGGAAAAGAAATAGTATTTTTTATGACTCCTGAATTCTAGGATTTGAGAGGTTTATAATGTAAACTTCCGTTTCCTAGCATTCTTTCTTCATTGCACTGTGCGGCAAAGAGGGGGGGCTCCTAAGAGGAGTCTGGCCAAGGGGAGCCGGCTGGCTGGGACACTCTCACCATTTTTGAAGTTCTTCCGAAAGTCCTATCTTCTTCTGGTTAAAAAAAATAATTAAAAATTTCTATGAATCTAAAGAAATATTTTTTTCTGGGGATGATGTAAGGTTTAAAACTAAATTTATTATGGGGGAAAAATTAATCCCACATGCGGATTTGAGGGGGGGTGGGAGGGCGGGATTGGTCAGAGGTAGACCCTGTAAATGGATCATTTTATTCTCAAGCTTCCAGGCCTGCCTGGTGGAGAGAGAACCTTTGCAATGTACAGGTGGAGAATCCGATATATCAAAAACCATTTGTATCTAATGTACACAGTGTAAAATTTGATTTTAAGAATATCACAGAACTATTTTTTCTTAATCAGAAAAGAGAATTCTCAAAAGGCCTTTTGAAGAGCATTAAAAAGATGAAGATTGTAAAGTTGTATACAAAAAAAAAAAAGGAAATTAACTTGGTGAGGAAAAAAAAATCTTATGTAAAGTAAGCCTTTTACCACTTTTGGGATGATTTGTTCTCAAGATTTCACCGGAATTTTGGAATATACATGTTAGGTCAACCTAACTGTTTTTTATCAAGGGGTTTTTTTGGTCCCCCAGAGATCCAGTTCTAAATGCAAAAATTAAAATCCTTCCGACCCCCAAAGGAGGGGGAGGCGGGTAAAGTAAGGAGTAGTTTTCATCTGGTGTTTTTATTAATTTTTTTCTTTATTTTTTTAAGTTAAGAGAAAACTGGTAACATATTTATACATTTTTTGTGCAAAATTAAAATGAATGGCAATAGATTTTAAAAAGAAAAAGGAAAAAAAAACCTTATGTACTTCAGTGTGAAAGAAGTCTGTATAATATTTCCCTTTAAATATGCATTATTTTCCTTGTGAGTTTTTTACTGAATTAATCTGAAATGTACAAGCCCTGGATTTCCTACAGAGTGAAGAAGTTATTTTATTTTTATTTTTTTTTAATTTCTAATTTTGGAAATCATGCAGAAATCAGAATTATTACAGTTTGAGCAAAAGGGGGGGTTTGGGTGGTGGGCGGGAAGGGCGAGCAGGGAATGTCCAGCATGCTTGTATGTATATTTCAGAACCTTTTTTTAAATGTAAAAGCTGTACATTTCTTGAGGAGTTCTGATTTTTTTTTTTGGGTTTTTTTGTTCCCCCCCCCCTTGAGCAATTTTGCAGTGAGCCTCTTTTATATATAGCCAACAATTTGAAACAAAAAAACAAGAACTATGTGCAGTTCATTTTAAATCTTACAGTATATCGCTGGTACAATACACTAAAAAAAAACACAAAAAAAATAACAAAGACTTTGATAAAGAGGAGAAACAATAATAAAGACCTCCATTTTAAATGTCATTCATATATACCTTGTGGATGAGAGCTATATACTTTTACACACTTTTTTAGATGAATAAATTATTGAATTACTGAACTTTTGCCTGACTTTCTCACTCGGTTCTCTTTAGTGACTTGTCAAGGGCTTGTAAGCTTGTCCTGTGTGACAATGCATGCGCGGTACACGAGATCTGAAGTTTCTTGCACTTCTTGATTAAATGAATTGGGCCAGGACGACCCAATCCTGCAGTTGCACCGGTGCTGAAAAGTGGGATAGGACTGAGCCCTGAGTAAATTATACGTCCCGTGCTATACCTGCAGAAAATGGAACTTCCAGCTTTAGGATTGAAGCCTCTGGGGCCTCTCCAGTTGCCAGTGAATCTGTCCTGCTACCAGTTTCCAAGTTTTGCTTAGAAAGGGGACTGGCAGGTACAGCTAGATAACCCAAGTTGGAACTCCCGTGGAACTCCTTGCCACAGGATGTGGTGATGGCGTTTGACCTAGAGGCCATTAAAAGGGGATTGGACAGTTTGATGGATGGACTGTCCATCATAGGTTGCAAGCCATGATGGATTCTTGAATCTCCTGGTTCTAGAAGTAGGCTATCTGAGTACCAAATACAAGGGAATGGCGACAAAACAGAAGTCTCCTGTCTTGTGTGCTCCCTGAGTCACTGGTCGATATAGGAAGCTGGACAAGCTGGGCTTTGGCCTGCTCCAGCGGGTCTCTTCTGATGTTCTTATTAAGGATCTCTCTGGTCTGCAGCAATATTTAGTTACTCTTGGCTCTTTCCTACACCTTGCCAGGCTAGTTTTGTTTGCATTTTGAACACAAGTAGCAATGAATGGGGGTTCCAAAAGGATTCCTTCATCTGTTGCCCTGTTTTCTGTGGGGTGTTGGTTTTGGAACCAAAGGGAAAGGGGCAGTGAATAGGGCCCATTTGTATCCTGTTCATTTCGAAAACGAATGTGTTTTCTGGGCCCCAGGTAACGGCTCAGCCCTGCTGGTTCACAGCCTGTGGTCTGCAAAAGGCGACACATTGACACTGAGCAGGAGAAGATTTCTGGTTTTCATTATCTGGCTGGTCAAGGCAGGGCAGTCAGAAACCAGCCAACTGCGAGTCTGTGCCGCCCAAGTTTCCCCCCAGAGAAATAAACATTAGTTTTATGTCCAACCACTTGCTATTCTCAATGACAACAAAAGCCCTCAACATCCCCAAACAGGAACTCTTTGGTCTGCGAGGGCAGCTGATTTTCTCTGTGTTTGAAATGTGATCTTATCACTTTGGCAAATGTTTGCACGGGGCAAACTGCTGCTGCTGCTGCTGCCTTGAGGCCTGGAAGACTCTTGCTCGGAAAGCTCGTGAGCCTCAAAGAACTTTCTCCCCTTCTCGGTTTCAGCAGCCCTGTTAACACACAAATCATATAATGGTCATTGATGCTCTGTTTTGATTTTTGCTTTCATTTTTTAAAGGCAAGAGAAAAAAAAAAACTTGCCAAGGAGGAGGGGGCAAGTGGAACTCTGGCTTTTCTCTGTGGGATGGAAGGCAGCTGACAGTACGATAAAGGCAAGTCAGTACAGAGCCACGGTTTAAAAACAAAATAAGCAACTAAAGGCTCGATCCTATCCAACTCTCCAGCCCTGGTGCAGCTGTGCTAGTAGGGTTTGCACTGCATCCTGTGGTGGAAGGGTAATTATGGAGGCCTTCACAAGGTAAGGGAACATCTGTTCCTTCACCTAGGGGCTGCATTGCAGCTGCACCAGGGCTGGAAAGTTGGATAGGATTGGGCCCTAAATTCTTAGCAGAAATAAGGTCTTAATGGATGTGTCGCGATGCCTCACCCACTGTTTACCCCACACTTTCCCCCAGGCCCAAATTCAGGTGTCCTAAATGATCTACCTATGGGAGGCTTTTTATTTCTAGAGTATTTCAATACTGCTTTTCAGACCTGTTCCCCAACCACTGGAAAAATGTTCCCTAAAATAGTGTAGCAGTAACAGCCGTGAAAACGCTATTCCTGTCCTAAAACGATTTGCAGAAACCAAAAAAAAAAAAAAAAAAAAGACAAGGGAGATACCAGCAACTGGCCTTTCGGGGAAAAACCTGTAAAGGGATGAATAGAGACAGTTGCTCTCCCCCTACTAAATTTAAGGGGTTCTTTGCCCCAGGTAGCAGGTTGCTTGTTGGAAATTAGCCCTTTTCTCCAGGGTTAATTTCCTTTTTAGAAACAGTGCCTGGGTCCTGTTTTGTGTGTTGGAAACTGGTCCGGTCCCTCCATGACGCCGAGTGAGGCAATTGTCTCAGGTAGCTCTCTCCCTGGTTTTGAAAGACAAATTTAGCATTCCGAGTTCTAATTAGAATTGCACTTCAGGATTCAGCTTCCTCCACAGGGTCTCCAGATGTTAAAGCAGTTGAGTAAGGAGCAAATGTGTCTCTCCTTCAGAGCACAGCCAGGTAAAAAAGCATGTGCCTGATTGCTAAAGAGTGGTGCTGCATTCCCCCACCGGTTCTCACGTTACAGCTGCTGTGGTATGGTTTGAGCCGTTGAGCATCTTTGCAGGACAATTTAGGTTCTAGAACAGTGGTCCTCAAACTGTTCGTGGCCCACCAAGTGGGTCGTGAGCCAATTTCAGGTGGGTCCCCATTCATTTCAATGTGTATTTTATTTTTAATATCTTAGATTTGTTGCTGCCATGGTATGAGACTGCATTTGGTGAAATGTTATAGATCTGTACTTTCAACAGGCTACTAAGTATATGCTTTTGAGAATAATAGTCAATGGGGCTTACTCATGGGTAAGTGGATAGGATTGCAGCCTTTGGGATGTTTGGAGTTTTTTTTAAACAGATCAGCAAGCTTGGGTGGGAGGGTTCTTCTTTATTTTAAATAAATTTTTTAACGTATAGTAAACCTTTGATTTTCTTTATTGATTTGATTTGGTTCGAATGGGGGGGGGGGGTGTTAGAAATTTCCCTGCTTAATGTTGTCACTTCCAGCCATGACATCACTTCCAGGTTAATGGCATCACTTCTAAGTTAATGATGTCACTTCTGGTGGTTCCCAACAGATGGTCACTCTAAAAAAAGTGGGTCCTGGTGCTCAAACGTTTGAGAACCATTGTTCTAGAACAGTGTTTCTCAAACTGGGTCAGGACCCACGAGGTGGGTTGCGAGCCAATTTCAGGTGGGTCCCCATTCATTTCAATATTTTATTTTTAATATCTTAGACTTGGCGCTGCCATGGTCTGTGACTGCATTTGGGGAAATGTTACAGGTCTGTACTTTGAACAAGCTACTATGTGTATTCTTTTAACAATGATAGTAAATGGGACTTACTCCTGGGTAAGTGTGGGTAGGATTGCAGCCTAGGATTGTTAAAAATTTTCCTGCTTGATGATGTCACTTTTAGTCATGGCATCACTTCCCGGTGGGTCCTGACAGATTCTCATTCTAAAAAGTGGGTCCCGGTGCTAAACGTGTGAGAACCAAATCTGTCATCCAAGCAGCAAGCTCGGCTTCTGGCTTGTCAACAAATAGCTAATGGCAACAGCATAAAATGAATACCATAAGAGAAGGCAGAGCTTTGGTGTGAAATGTTGTGTACGTGTTTTTACTTGCAGGATCTCTGCCTAGGAAATGTTTGCCTCTGCAAAAACACACTCACTGCTTGCACCACTCATTCAGGAATTGATGTCATGCTCAGGTGTGTCCACACAGGGGGCAGGCTTTGACAGCAAATCCATGAGCTTAACAACCAGATTTATGCACACTTGGAAGCCTTTCTTAGAGATTTCTGTGCCGATTGCTTAATTCTTGGGCATCCCATTGAGATATTTTCTTGTCCTATTTGTGTGTGTGTGTGTTTTCTGTTTGTGGGCTTTATGTTTTGGATTTGATTTTGGCACATTTA
>NC_089834.1:11383347-11388347 GCF_035046505.1 Tiliqua scincoides
TAACCCTAACCCTAACCCTAACCCTAACCCTAACCCTAACCCTAACCCTAACCCTAACCCTAACCCTAACCCTAACCCTAACCCTAACCCTAACCCTAACCCTAACCCTAACCCTAACCCTAACCCTAACCCTAACCCTAACCCTAACCCTAACCCTAACCCTAACCCTAACCCTAACCCTAACCCTAACCCTAACCCTAACCCTAACCCTAACCCTAACCCTAACCCTAACCCTAACCTACCCTAACCCTAACCCTAACCCTAACCCTAACCCTAACCCTAACCCTAACCCTAACCCTAACCCTAACCCTAACCCTAACCCTAACCCTAACCCTAACCCTAACCCTAACCCTAACCCTAACCCTAACCCTAACCCTAACCCTAACCCTAACCTAACCCTAACCCTAACCCTAACCCTAACCCTAACCCTAACCCTAACCCTAACCCTAACCCTAACCCTAACCCTAACCCTAACCCTAACCCTAACCCTAACCCTAACCCTAACCCTAACCCTAACCCTAACCCTAACCCTAACCCTAACCCTAACCCTAACCCTAACCCTAACCCTAACCCTAACCCTAACCCTAACCCTAACCCTAACCCTAACCTAACCCTAACCCTAACCCTAACCCTAACCCTAACCCTAACCCTAACCCTAACCCTAACCCTACCCTAACCCTAACCCTAACCCTAACCCTAACCCTAACCCTAACCCTAACCTAACCCTAACCTAACCCTAACCCTAACCCTAACCCTAACCCTAACCCTAACCCTAACCCTAACCCTAACCCTAACCCTAACCCTAACCCTAACCCTAACCCTAACCCTAACCCTAACCCTAACCCTAACCCTAACCCTAACCCTAACCCTAACCCTAACCCTAACCCTAACCCTAACCCTAACCTAACCCTAACCCTAACCCTAACCCTAACCCTAACCCTAACCCTAACCCTAACCCTAACCCTAACCCTAACCCTAACCCTAACCCTAACCCTAACCCTAACCCTAACCCTAACCCTAACCCTAACCCTAACCCTAACCCTAACCCTAACCCTAACCCTAACCCTAACCCTAACCCTAACCCTAACCCTAACCCTAACCCTAACCCTAACCCTAACCCTAACCCTAACCCTAACCCTAACCCTAACCCTAACCTAACCCTAACCCTAACCCTAACCCTAACCCTAACCCTAACCCTAACCCTAACCCTAACCCTAACCCTACCCTAACCCTAACCCTAACCCTAACCCTAACCCTAACCCTAACCCTAACCCTAACCCTAACCCTAACCCTAACCCTAACCCTAACCCTAACCCTAACCCTAACCCTAACCCTAACCTAACCCTAACCCTAACCCTAACCCTAACCCTAACCCTAACCCTAACCCTAACCCTAACCCTAACCCTAACCCTAACCCTAACCCTAACCCTAACCCTAACCCTAACCCTAACCCTAACCCTAACCCTAACCTAACCCTAACCCTAACCCTAACCCTAACCCTAACCCTAACCCTAACCCTAACCCTAACCCTAACCCTAACCCTAACCCTAACCCTAACCCTAACCCTAACCCTAACCCTAACCCTAACCCTAACCCTAACCCTAACCCTAACCCTAACCCTAACCCTAACCCTAACCCTAACCCTAACCCTAACCCTAACCCTAACCCTAACCCTAACCCTAACCCTAACCCTAACCTAACCCTAACCCTAACCCTAACCCTAACCCTAACCCTAACCCTAACCCTAACCTAACCCTAACCCTAACCCTAACCCTAACCCTAACCCTAACCCTAACCCTAACCCTAACCCTAACCCTAACCCTAACCCTAACCCTAACCCTAACCCTAACCCTAACCTAACCCTAACCCTAACCCTAACCCTAACCCTAACCCTAACCCTAACCCTAACCCTAACCCTAACCCTAACCCTAACCCTAACCCTAACCCTAACCCTAACCCTAACCCTAACCCTAACCCTAACCCTAACCCTAACCCTAACCCTAACCCTAACCCTAACCCTAACCCTAACCCTAACCCTAACCCTAACCCTAACCCTAACCCTAACCCTAACCCTAACCCTAACCCTAACCCTAACCTAACCCTAACCCTAACCCTAACCCTAACCCTAACCCTAACCCTAACCCTAACCCTAACCCTAACCCTAACCCTAACCCTAACCCTAACCCTAACCCTAACCCTAACCCTAACCCTAACCCTAACCTAACCCTAACCCTAACCCTAACCCTAACCCTAACCCTAACCCTAACCCTAACCCTAACCCTAACCTAACCCTAACCCTAACCCTAACCCTAACCCTAACCCTAACCCTAACCCTAACCCTAACCCTAACCCTAACCCTAACCCTAACCCTAACCCTAACCCTAACCCTAACCCTAACCCTAACCCTAACCCTAACCCTAACCCTAACCCTAACCCTAACCCTAACCCTAACCCTAACCCTAACCCTAACCCTAACCCTAACCCTAACCCTAACCCTAACCCTAACCCTAACCCTAACCCTAACCCTAACCCTAACCCTAACCCTAACCCTAACCCTAACCCTAACCCTAACCCTAACCCTAACCTAACCCTAACCCTAACCCTAACCCTAACCCTAACCCTAACCCTAACCCTAACCCTAACCCTAACCCTAACCCTAACCCTAACCCTAACCCTAACCCTAACCCTAACCCTAACCCTAACCCTAACCCTAACCCTAACCCTAACCCTAACCCTAACCCTAACCCTAACCCTAACCCTAACCCTAACCCTAACCCTAACCCTAACCCTAACCCTAACCCTAACCCTAACCCTAACCCTAACCCTAACCCTAACCCTAACCCTAACCCTAACCCTAACCCTAACCCTAACCCTAACCCTAACCCTAACCCTAACCCTAACCCTAACCCTAACCCTAACCCTAACCCTAACCCTAACCCTAACCCTAACCCTAACCCTAACCCTAACCCTAACCCTAACCCTAACCCTAACCCTAACCCTAACCCTAACCCTAACCCTAACCCTAACCCTAACCCTAACCCTAACCCTAACCCTAACCCTAACCCTAACCCTAACCCTAACCCTAACCCTAACCCTAACCCTAACCCTAACCCTAACCCTAACCCTAACCCTAACCCTAACCCTAACCCTAACCCTAACCCTAACCCTAACCCTAACCCTAACCCTAACCCTAACCCTAACCCTAACCCTAACCCTAACCCTAACCCTAACCCTACCCTAACCCTAACCCTAACCCTAACCCTAACCCTAACCCTAACCCTAACCCTAACCCTAACCCTAACCCTAACCCTAACCCTAACCCTAACCCTAACCCTAACCCTAACCCTAACCCTAACCCTAACCCTAACCCTAACCCTAACCCTAACCCTAACCCTAACCCTAACCCTAACCCTAACCCTAACCCTAACCCTAACCCTAACCCTAACCCTAACCCTAACCCTAACCCTAACCCTAACCCTAACCCTAACCCTAACCCTAACCCTAACCCTAACCCTAACCCTAACCCTAACCCTAACCTAACCCTAACCCTAACCCTAACCCTAACCCTAACCCTAACCCTAACCCTAACCCTAACCCTAACCCTAACCCTAACCCTAACCCTAACCCTAACCCTAACCCTAACCCTAACCCTAACCCTAACCTAACCCTAACCCTAACCCTAACCCTAACCCTAACCCTAACCCTAACCCTAACCCTAACCCTAACCCTAACCCTAACCCTAACCCTAACCCTAACCCTAACCCTAACCCTAACCCTAACCCTAACCCTAACCCTAACCCTAACCCTAACCTAACCCTAACCCTAACCCTAACCCTAACCCTAACCCTAACCCTAACCCTAACCCTAACCCTAACCCTAACCCTAACCCTAACCCTAACCCTAACCCTAACCCTAACCCTAACCTAACCCTAACCCTAACCCTAACCCTAACCCTAACCCTAACCCTAACCCTAACCCTAACCCTAACCCTAACCCTAACCCTAACCCTAACCTAACCCTAACCCTAACCCTAACCCTAACCCTAACCCTAACCCTAACCCTAACCCTAACCCTAACCCTAACCCTAACCCTAACCCTAACCCTAACCCTAACCCTAACCCTAACCCTAACCCTAACCCTAACCCTAACCCTAACCCTAACCCTAACCTAACCCTAACCCTAACCCTAACCCTAACCCTAACCCTAACCCTAACCCTAACCCTAACCCTAACCCTAACCCTAACCCTAACCCTAACCCTAACCCTAACCCTAACCTACCCTAACCCTAACCCTAACCCTAACCCTAACCCTAACCCTAACCCTAACCCTAACCCTAACCCTAACCCTAACCCTAACCCTAACCCTAACCCTAACCCTAACCCTAACCTAACCCTAACCCTAACCCTAACCCTAACCCTAACCCTAACCCTAACCCTAACCCTAACCCTAACCCTAACCCTAACCCTAACCCTAACCCTAACCCTAACCCTAACCCTAACCCTAACCCTAACCCTAACCCTAACCCTAACCCTAACCCTAACCCTAACCCTAACCCTAACCCTAACCCTAACCCTAACCCTAACCCTAACCCTAACCCTAACCCTAACCCTAACCTAACCCTAACCCTAACCCTAACCCTAACCCTAACCCTAACCCTAACCCTAACCCTAACCCTAACCCTAACCCTAACCCTAACCCTAACCCTAACCCTAACCCTAACCCTAACCCTAACCCTAACCCTAACCCTAACCCTAACCCTAACCCTAACCCTAACCCTAACCCTAACCCTAACCCTAACCCTAACCCTAACCCTAACCCTAACCCTAACCCTAACCCTAACCCTAACCCTAACCCTAACCCTAACCCTAACCCTAACCCTAACCCTAACCCTAACCCTAACCCTAACCCTAACCCTAACCCTAACCTAACCCTAACCCTAACCCTAACCCTAACCCTAACCCTAACCCTAACCCTAACCCTAACCCTAACCCTAACCCTAA